>NW_006792210.1:294443-302758 GCF_000442215.2 Lipotes vexillifer | reverse complement strand
GCATTCCTGTTTCCACACTTTCCCACCATCAGTTGATGTTATCAGACTTTTTAATCTTTGCTGGTCTGCTGGTTGAGAAGTAATATTGTGTTATTGCTCTTATTTGTTATTTCCCTGACAGTTGGCGGGGTGGCACATCTTCTCTTATAATTATTAAACCAATATATGTTTTAAAACTCAATGACTAGGGATGCTCAAAGTCATCATTTCAAGCAATTTCATTTACGTTGCAACAGAATCAAAGGAGCACATTCCAGTTCCATATTTACGAAGTATTTCTGTTCATTTACACCCCACAGGCAAGCCAGGGTTGACAGTTACGCAGATAAAAGGGGGAAATGCTTGAAATGAAGTGAGGACTTAGGGTAGGTAGCAATAAGAGGGTTAGGTATCTCTTCCTTATAGCTGTTATATAAACTATAACAGCTGATTTTATATAATTAGAATTATATTCATTACTATGAACATAATTGAATGTGTCGAATTGAATGTGTTATTCATTAATCCTAATACATTAGTAATTTTCATTCTGTAAAGCATTTCCAAATGCAGGGAAATGGTGCAATAAGTAGCATCGAGCACTCTAGCACAATCCATGGCTGATTCCCTTGGGCTTTTCTCCCTATTTTCTCCCAGGTTTGTTGTGCTGTTCACGGATGACCTGGGCCACATCTCCCAGTGGAGGTCCATCATGGCTGGGAGTCTTGCGGGCATGGTTTCCACCATCGTGACATATCCTACAGACCTCATCAAAACCCGGTTAATTGTGCAGAACATGCTGGAACCATCTTACAGGGGGATCCTCCATGCTTTTTCTACTATTTATCAACAGGAAGGGTTCCTGGCCCTTTATCGAGGGGTTTCCCTTACTATTTTAGGTAAGATGGAACTTTTCACCTTGTCCAAGAAAAGACTGTGTTCTTTGATACATGCAAATGACTTGTATACCTTTGTTGGTAACCAGTTAAATCCATTTTACTGAGTTCAAGGGATATATATATATGAATGTATTGTATACCTTTGTTTGTAACCAGTTAAATCCACTTAACCGAGTTCAAGGTCATATGGATTCAATCCACACAGAGTCCATTAGCTTCATTCTATTCCATAGCCATACACCCCACTCCTAACTCTGGTCTGTTATATCCCAGGGAGGGAGTAGGACAGAGTGCATGTGGCTCAGCACAAATTGATAAGAAGACAGTCCCACACACTCCTCATCTGACTGCAGGAAAGAGTCTCTGGGTGCATCGGTACACGTATGAACACAACCAGGGTAGCAACTGTAGCTTCTGTGTTCTTTGGAACCTTTGCCAGGGCTACACGTGCACAGGTCACCAGGACCCCCAATTGCCAGTCCAGTAGACTTTTGCCTTTTATCCGACCTTTGTTGCAGCATTTGTTGAGATCGAGCACTCTATTCTGGAAACTTGGCTTCTGGGACCCCACTGTCTCCTAGATGTCTTTCCCACCTCTCTACAGCTCTTTCTTATCTGGCTCATCTGACGATGCCAGCCCCCTGTGTGTCACTATCCCCCAGCTCCTGCCTTAGCTTTCTTCTCACCCTCCATACCCTCCCTGGGTGGCCTCATCTAAGCTAGTGGCTTGAACAAGCATCATTATACTCTAATGAC
The DNA here is from genome assembly GCF_000442215.2 of Lipotes vexillifer. Taxonomy (NCBI): domain Eukaryota; kingdom Metazoa; phylum Chordata; class Mammalia; order Artiodactyla; family Lipotidae; genus Lipotes; species Lipotes vexillifer. The sequence continues at coordinate 301,124 of NW_006792210.1, read as the reverse complement.
TCCCAATCTCATCTCTATAATAACAACGACTAACATCTAGTGCAGTTTACTATGTGCCAGGCACTGTGCTAAATGGTTTGCGTACAGTTCCTCATTTAAGCCTCATTTTACAGATGAAATAGATGCTTGGGGAAGCTAAGTGACTTGCCCAAGGTCACAGATAGAAAGTGGAAGAATCTAGCAATATAACCCCAGAGCCCTCTCTCTTAACCACTGACTACTACCACTTCCCAATGGCAGTACAAATGCCTGCTATTGGACACCCTCACCAGATGCTCCCTTGGCTTACTGAAGTCAAGAGTAAACCTGATGACCTCGTTAGTCACACACCTGCCCCCCTCCTGTGTTCCCTAATGAACCAGACCGCCTTTCTTTCACCCAGTGGCCCAAGCCAGAAGAAACCTAGAATCACTTCAACTCCAACTCCTCCTCTCACTCCACGCCCACTTCAGCCACAAGTGTTGTCAATTTCACCTCTTTTAACTCTCAGGTCTGCCCCCTTCTCCATCCCCATCTTCTCTGCCATGGGTCACAGTCTCATCCTCATCTTTCCTGCAGACACTTACGAGAGGCTCGTACCTAGTCCCAGTCTTGGGTCTCTGCTGCCCTAGTCCGCCCTGTGCCCTGCTGCCAGGGTGTGATGATCTTTCTAAGTGCAAGTTGATCATTTCACCAACCTCTTTCCACTGCCCTCCTTAAAAGCCTTCACTGACTCCTGTGAGCTGCAGGGAAAAGCCCAGATTCCTTGTGGCATACTAGATCCTTCAGACCTGGCCCTGCCAGCCCCTCCTACCTCATCTCCTGTCAGGTTCTACCTGCACTCCTGCTTTGGCCATCTAGAAATACTTGCATGTCTTGGAAACACCACTCTCTTTGTACATGCTGTTCCCTCTGCCTGCTCTCCCAATGTCTGATGAACTCCTACTCATTCCTCAACACCCAGTTGAAAAGTTCTCTCTTCTGTGAAGTCCTTCTTGATTCCCCCAGGCAAAATTAATCCCTCTGATCCTTGTGTACCTAAAGCACTTTGTATAGCCCCCTTACTATGGCATATGTCATCTGTCTGTCTCTCCCACTAGATGGTGAGCATCTCCAGGAATTAGCCTACTTAACACCTCTGTATATTCCTGGCACCTGGCATAGGGCCCATCACATAGCATAAGCTCCACAGATGTTTTCTGAATGAAGGAAAATGTAGGGTTGGTGCATCATTTTTAATGTGTTCATTAAATAAATATTGCATTTTTCTAAAGATGAGCAACCCCACTAGTGTTAGCCCCTCTTTTAAATCTCATTTTGAGGGAGAAATTTAGTCCCTGCGTAAACTTCGGATTGCTCCCAAAGTTTCTGGAAGTTTCAAGGTGCCAACTACTGCACTACTTGCTCACCATCTTTTCCTAGAAAGGCGAGGCTGCCATACAGTGCAGGGTACCCACTGAGCCCTGATATGGCCACATCTCATGCTACCTCACTCTAAAGGTTTCACAGAATGTTTCCTTCTCAGCTAGTGATCAGGTCCCCCCTAGTCTCCAAAACTTCATTAAGTACCGCCCACTAACTTTTTTTTCATGGGAGAGATTTTTTTTCCCCCAACACTCTATTTTTTTAAATTCAAACACCCAGAAAAGTTAAGAGAATTGGAAACAGCCTGGATAAACAACAAGGTCCTATTGTATAGCACAGGGAACTATATTCAATATCCTGTAAAAAACCATAATGGAAATGAATATGAAAAAGAATATATATGTATCACTGAATCACTTTGCTGTACAGCAGACTCACACAACATTGTAAATCAACTATACTCCAATAAAATAAATTTTTAAAAAAAGAATTGGAGGGGCTTCCCTGGTGGCGGAGTGGTTGAGAATCCGCCTGCCAATGCAGGGGACACGGATTCAAGCCCTGGTCCGGGTAGATCCCACATGCCACAGAGCAACTAAGCCCGTGCGCCACAACTACTGAGCCTGCACTCTAGAGCCTGTGAGCCACAACTACTGAAGCCTGCGTGCCTAGAGCCCGTGCTCCGCAACAAGGGAAGCCACCGCAATGAGAAGCCTGCGCACCACGACGAAGAGTAGCCCCCGCTCGCCGCAACTAGAGAAAAGCCCGCGAGCAGCAACAAAGACCCAACACAGCCAAAAATTAATTAATTTTTTAAAAAATTTAAATTTAAAATTAAATTTAAATTAATTTTAAAAATTAAACATTCCCATGTTTAATTTTTATTAAATTTTTAATAAAAATTTTAATTAAATTTTAATTAAAAATTAAACATGGGAAACACCCATGTACCCACCATATAAGAGCTCCTTCAATTAATGTTTTGCTTTATCTGTCCCTCTAACCATTCATCAGTCATATATTTTTTGATGATTTCCATGTAAGTTGCAAACATCAATACACTTCACCCCTCAACCCTTCAACATGCATATCATTAACTAGAGTTCAATATTTGTTTATGGCTCTTTTAAAAGTAAAATCGACATAGAGTACACAAATATTTAGGGAATCTTTTGATGCATGCATTTTGATCAATGACACAACCCGTATCAAAATATAGCACGTTATCATCACCCAAGAAAGTGCCTGCTGCTTCGGTTGGAGTGACTTGTTTAACAAGCCCAGAGCCAGTCCTGTTTACTTTCCCTGGATTCCCCACAGGCATTTATGTTCTCAAGCCAGTGTTTCCTGAGACATCACAGCCTCTCCCTGGCCTTGTTTTTCAGGTGCTCTCCCTTTCTCTGCTGGCTCCCTTCTAGTTTACATGAACCTGGAGAAAATCTGGAATGGACCCCGAGATCGGTTCTCTCTCCTCCAGAACTTTGCCAATGTCTGCCTGGCTGCCGCGGTGACCCAGACACTCTCCTTTCCCTTCGACACGGTGAAGAGAAAGATGCAGGTGAAGAGTTATGTCTGGGGGCGTTTGTGGGTATGTGGGAGGGATGGCTTGCAGTGTTTGTGGGTGGGTAACAACAGCAAAGAACATGGAGCCTGAGCGATGCCAGGTTTCCAAGGAGCTCATGAGTGCTCATACAAACACTCTGCAAACCCTCACTCCGTGGCATTTCTGCTGCTAACCTCAGGGCAATGGACTCGAGCCCAAGCCGCCTCCCCATTCCCATCCTCTGCTTTTTTAGGTCTTTTATAAAGCACTTTTCTTTCCTCTCTTCATAGCTGCCACTGCCCATTACATCAAGGCGGCCTCCACAGCGAGGACAGGGCACCCTTGCCTTCATAGCCTGTCCATACTTCAGTGAAACAGATGGAAAGAACCAAAATAAGCCAGGAACTGTCAATAGCAAGGGGCCAGTAGTCCCTGATTCCCCTGCTGAGGAAGTAACTGCATTTGAAATGGGCCGGTGTCTTAGTGGGATTGGCCCTGCATTTTCCTAATTGTTACCTAGGAAAACTCAGAGTTTCTCTACAGACCACAGAGACAAAAGCCTGATATCTGAGGTCTCAAAGAGAGGAATTGGCTTAGCCTAGAATCAGCCGATTTTGATCAAAGAAAAATCAGAGTAGTCCAAGTAAGGTTGGGGGTTACAGGCAGGTCCACACAGGGCAGGGGTGGGAGTCGGTGGACTCAGAATCAAGCAAGGCTTCGCATCTGCCCTGAACCCTGCTCACTCTCCGCCAGCCTCCCTTCAGACTCCACATCCACGGGCTTGCCTGCCTCCCTGGCCTCTTCCGGGCAAATCTTGATTTATACAATCGATGTATTCCTGAAGAGCTGCTTGGATATTAATTTGGGGGGATTGAATCCGATTTTAAATGATCAGGCCCCACTGAGTCTGTTTTTCCCCATGTCTCTAACTTGTGCCTCTGCTATCTCAGTGGCCCCCCGGCTTCCCCACGTGGTTTTCTTTGCCAGGCCAGGCCTCACTTACCTCAGCACTAAAAAGCCTGCAAGTACTTATCTCAACCTATAAAGAAAAGCTGCCTTCAGAACAATACACATCACAATTACACCCAATTCTGCTGCTCCAAACCATCAAACTTTTCATCTGTCTGGGTTGCTTTCCTTTCCTGTCCTTTGTCCAAACACATTTTTTAAATTGTCACGTTATTGTAATTTTAACGTAGATGCAAGTTTAAAGCCTGCTTAGTGCATGCCTATTTATAAAGGCCATTATTCCTCATTTTAAGAGTAATGTACATACACTTAAAAATGGTTAAAATGGTCAATTTTATGATGTGTGTTTTACCACAATTTCAAAAAAAGGAGGGCTTCCCTGGGGGCGCAGTGGTTGAGAGTCCGCCTGCCGATGCAGGGGACACGGGTTCGTGCCCTGGTCCGGGAGGATCCCACATGCCACGGAGCGGCTGGGCCCGTGAGCCATGGCCGCTGAGCCTGCGCGTCCGGAGCCTGTGCTCCGCAACGGGAGAGGCCACCACAGTGAGAGGCCCGCGTACCGGAAAAAAAAAAAAGGAATGCACATAGATTATAGAAATTTTGGGAAATACAGAAAAATACAAGAAAGAAAATAATAATTACCTATAAGCCCAACACCTATGCATTATGATGATTAATAGTTTTACTTCTGTGTATGTTCATATGTGTATGCATATGTGTGTGCGCATAAATATAAGTATATAATATATGCATGTGGAAGGTTATTTTTCACAAAATTGCATCCCTACTGTATATAAAAATTAGTATCTGTTTTTTTCACTTATTTTATAATGGATAGTGCCTCAGGCCATCAAGTATTAAGAGCATCTTTTCTAATTATCACATACATTCCACCATATGGATGTGCCATAACTTAAAAAAATAAAAAGCAGGTTTATTTTCTCAAAGTTCCGGAGGCTAGAAGTTTAATATCAAGGTGTTGGCAGGGCCATGCCCCTTTTGAAGGCTCTGGGGGAGGATTCTTCCTTGTCTCTTCCAGCTTCTGGTAACCCTAAGCATTTCTTGGTTTGTGGCAATACAACTTCAATCTCTGGCTCCATCGTTCCATAAATAACAATTTCTGTTTTTTAATATTCAGGCTGTTTTTAATTCTTCAGTATGATAACACCACAGTGAAAGCCCTTGTATTTTTTCACGTTTGTGATGACACCCTTTAGCTGTATTCCTAGAAATACAGGCCACAAGATAAAAATAATTCTAAGGCTCTTAATGAAGTTTGCACCCCAGAAAGGCTGTAAGTTTACGCCTGCACCAGCAGTGAGTGGGGTGGTCCATCTCAACTCCCATCAACAGTTATGACTATCACTTTCTAAATCCTTGTGAACCTAATAATAGCTGAAAAATGCTGGCACATTACTTTAATTTGAATTTCATTGATTATAAGCAAATTGCATGTTTTTCATATATCAATTTGTCCTTTGTATTTCTTTGTAAATTTTCTGTGTCCATTGCCTATTTTTCTAGGCTATTCAGCTTTTTTTAACTAATTGGTAAGAAGTCTTTATATGTTAAAGATATTAACCCTTTGTCATACACTGCATGCATTTTTCCCAGTTTGACAGTTGGCTTCTAATACTGTTTATGTTGTTATTATATATATTTTTAAATTTTTATGCAAATATATATATATTACTATTTTTGGGTTTCTAACTTTGCTCTTCTGTGTAAAAGGCCTACCCCACCCCACAATCATATGACTATTCACTTATATAGTTCTTTAAATATTTTTGTTGTAATTTTTACACTTATCACTTTATTTAGAATTTACCTGAGGTATGATGTGAGGTAATCATCTGATTTTTTAAAAAAAAATAGTTTACCAATTGTTTAAGCACCATTTTTGGAATAATCTCTTTTCCCCACTACTCCGTGCTGCGACTTTTACCACATCCTAGATATTTGTATATGTTCTGGAGTCTGTCTTGGGGCTGTGTATTCTGAGCTGTAGATTTGTCAGTCTGTCCTCGTGCCAGTGCCACACTATTTCAATTCCTATAGCTTTATAATACCTTGTAATGTCTGACAGGGCATCTACCCCCTCACCACTCCTCTCTTCAACATTTCCTTGATTATTCTCAGTCATTTGTTCTTTCTGATGAACTTTAGAACTACCTTGTGATTATGACTGGAGTTATGTTCAACCTATATACTTGGAATAATTTATGTAAAATATTCTATCTTTATTCAGGGATACTGTATATCTCCCCTATAGCTTCAGTCTTCTTTCTTTACATTGAACCATATGACATTGCCAACATCCTACCTTTTCGACATACCCAAAGGGCAACTTCATATGGTTAACTCTTATAAAAGTTGGTTTCTTCACATGATAATTATGCTCTTTCTAAAAAAGATAGCTTCTTAAAACAAAAAATCCAGGGTGAGGTTGAGTGGGAAGGAGGTATGATATACTACAAGCTTTTTATTCATTTTTTTTTTAACATCCTGGCCCTAGGAATTTATCTTCCTGTCAGGAGTGAGAATGGGCTCTCGCTGGTTGGCCATCAGAAGATGGATGAAACTAAGGCGGCTTATATCACTGGCTTCCATGCTTTGAGGATTGCTTTCTGAAATAGTAGGGCCAGAGGCATCTCGCCAGCACTTTCTGGCACCTCTTATAATTTAGTGTTCCTTATGCAGAGTTCAAGGTTTAGTGAGCTCACTTCCTCCCCATAGCAAGCCTGCTCAAACCCAGGGCTTTGAGCCTGGGGGTTGGAGCAGTCATTGAGAAAGGGTAGAGTCTAGGACCAACTCCGGTGTGTGGG
>NW_006792210.1:274350-294433 GCF_000442215.2 Lipotes vexillifer | reverse complement strand
TTTGTCTCCCTACACCAAGGAAGTCTCCAAAGGCAGCTGAGTGTCCTACAATTCCACTCAACTCGGACACTCTCTACTCGGAGACAGCATCAGATTTCACAGGCCAAGGGCTCAGTCCCACAAGACTGCCCCCCCCACTTCAAATGCCGATGTCAAGTCCAGGTTGTCACCTGTGCTTCTGAAGTATAAATTAGAGGTTCCCACAGCCCCATCCTTGGATTCAATTAATTTGCTAGAGTGTCTCACAGAACTCGGGAAACCAGTTGACTCACTAGATTACTGGCAACAAGGCCCCGTCCTTAGGTGCTTTCCAAAAGTCGCTGCATTAACATAAACTCAGACGTGGTTGAAAGGGGTTTGTTATGAATATCAAGGCACCTTTATTGCTCTCATCACTTAGGTAACGTCAAGGATTATAGGAGCTCTATGCCAGAAATGGGGACGAAGACCAAGTATATATTTCTTATTATACATCACAATATCACAAAGGGTTTCAGATGAAATTCACTGACATCTAAATGTGAGGGTGGAGGTTTCAGTCTTCTCTGTAAACTTTTAGCTTTCCTTTTTCCACCTGAGAGCTAGAACAATGACCTCTTATGGGGTAATCTAGCCACCACTACATTCTACTCTAGAATATATACCTACTACAACAATCTGCTGTACACTAGAAGTGGGTATTTGGGGGTAAATTTGATCATATTTTCCCTTGTATGGAAACCTTATGCATAATGCATACACAGAACTTCAACAAGAAGCTTTCAAATAAGTGCAAAGTCATGATGGTTGTAAAAAAAAAAAACAAAAAATTCCAAAGAGGCAATTGCATGGTTTTCACAATATATGATCAGCATCCAGTTATGAATGACAACATAAATGTCATCCAAAGATACGGGAAGCGAAATCTTACGGTTGCGATCAAAGTGTTATTTTACAGGAGTTAATAAACACTAATACCTTGTCCCGCCTACTTAAAAAAAATTAACTCCCCAAAACAGAACCACAGACTGCTTTTAAATGCAAACGTGCGTTGCTTTCTCTGGCCATTAGATGTCGCTGCAGTAACGGAGCTTATCTTAGCACTGCCTGAGGGTATGGGAGCCTTGCAGCTGGTGATCACCGACTAGTTAACAACCCCCTAATCCCCGCTCAAAATACATCTTCATTTCGGAGAGTAAGGAACCTAGAAACAACAGGCTAACCGTAAATTGTACTGTGGCTGTTGTTTGTTCCTGCAGAGCACTCGATCCAACTTCTCCAAGAAGAGAGCTTTAATAACAGTCTCCCCGCCACGCCCTGTGGGAGCAGGCAGGGTTTGCCCGCAGAATTTATAAGGAGAGAGCTTTGCAGGGCAGCAGGGCTGCTCTGACCTGAACACACTTAATGGTAACATTTGCATTCCATCGGCTTTCCTCCTTACACTGTCCATCAGGAAGCAAATCAATGTCAGGTGTCTGTTGGATAACAAGCTGGACAGGGAATTTCCTGAACCCCCATACCGACTGGCCACTTCGTCTGAATGTCTCATTCTCCTAATGTATGCTTTATCCAGACACACACACACACACACACACACACACACAATCTGTCCGTTTAATGCCACATCAGGTTGGAAGTCTCTTGAACACTAATGACAGTAATCGTAAGTCTTGTTTAACCAGCTGAGCCCTTCCTTCACCGTGCTTACACTCATTTTATTCCTTTTTCTTTTTCTCACCCCAGCTCCTCGCTGGCATGCTAGAGACTGGAGAGGTAAATAAATTATGCATGTGCATGTTTTGATGGGATGGTTTCTGCTGGGAAGGGGGTGAGTCAGCCCTGTGCACAGATAGGATGAGGTGCCCCCATACCTGGGGCGCTTTCATGGCCCCCAAGACCACCCTGCCTGAAATGCCCTTGGCCACACTTCAGCACATTTCAGCTCAAGCTCTTCCAGGTATACACCCGGCCTTTCCGCTTCTGTCTCTCCCACACCTGGCCCTGAGCTTGGGAGCAAAGAGGCTGGCAGCACTTAGTGTATTGGGAGGACACGTAGGAGAGTAAGATACTGATGGAGATTAGTTTGATGAGTCTCTGGGCTCTCCATAAGGACCAGGGAGTCCTGAGCAAATGGTTCTCTGGACAGTTCATGTGGAAAAAAAAGAGGAAGATAAGCTGCCGGGAAAATCCAGGGAGCAGCTGAGAAGGTAGAGCTTTGGAATCTGGTGGGCCTTCTGAGAGGGTCAGGATGGAGGCACCAGGCACAAGCTCAGTCTCCCACAACTCTGCCTGACCCCCCTCCCTGCAGCCCGTACTAGGTGTCTCCATTTCATTAAACATAAAACCAAGTGTTAGCCTGTTGCTTTCTACCCAGGGGACTTCGACCCCATCAGGGCTCACAAGGCAAGCAGGATTAGGCCAGGTCAGCATTTGAACTGAAAGTACATAAGATGAGGGACAGAGGTAGTATCCAAGGGGCACAGCTGACTGAGCAGAAAAGGCATGGTCCCTGAGTGAAGAGAGGGCCCCAGCTGTTCAGACAGATGCTTGAACCTGCCTGAGATGCTGAACTGGGCACTCCCGCCAGGGCGCCCCGCCCCTCTCATGGCTCCTCCTACTCAGATCCACATCCTCAGCCCTGAGCCAATTTCCCGAGCCCTGGCCCCACACTTCTCACTGTTTGCGGGACACTGCCATTTGGCTGTCGCCTCTCCAGGGTCACCTCTAAGTATGTATCAAACTGTCTTCCCAAGGTTCTGCATTTCAGTGCTGTCATTCCCCCAGCCACCCAGGCTGCAGACCCGGAAGTTGTCTTTGACTCTCTCTTCCCCCTCCCCCAGTCAACCTTGAGCCCAGTTGGGTCTTCATTCCTAACGCTCCCACGTTGATCTTTCTTTTTGTCACAGTCCCTGCCCTAATCTAGGACCTTATCAGCTCATACCTAGGCTACTGCAGTAATCCTCTAATCGGTCTCAGGATTAACTCTAAAACTGATCATAAACATTGGGTACTAATGTACCAGGCACTGTGCTAAGGGCTTTATGCTCATTATCTCATTTAATCCTGGCAGTAAACCTGCCAGGTGGGCACTGTGCTTATCAAGCCCATTTCACCGAGGAGAAAATCAAGGCACTGAGAGGTTCTGTAGCCTGCCCAAGTTCACACACTCAGTCACTGAGTAACCTGAGATGTAACTTATCGCCAGGGCCAACATTCATTTCATTCCCCTCCAGCCCAGGCTTCTGCCAGACGAATTTTCTTAAGATCTGCCTGCGTTGTGTCCTTTATTGCTCTGAGAGAATAAAGGCTGAGCCCCTTGGCCTGGCAGGCTGCCCTTACCAACTTTGCCGCGCTCATTGCACAGAGGCCCCCTATATCAGGAGTCGCAAAATCAGATGCCGGCAGGAACTTGGAAGTAACAGGAAAAAGAGAAAGTAGGGAAACCCAGGTAACATAACACTCACCCCCTAGAGAATAAGGATTCCGATGCAGTCTGAGCCATCCTGGCTTTCAGAAGCATTCTGGAGCGCTAACTGCACTGTGCTCACAAAATGTGACCAGCATCTAAGTATGAATTGCAACGTGGAACAAAGTGGGCCAGGGGAAGCTGCAGCAAGTTCCTCTTCTCCAAAGGATAGGTGCCATTTAGAAATTGGGCCCACTTTTCAAGGGAGCCTGAAATCCAGATTTTTATGTAAGATCCCAATTTTTCAATGTTGGCAAATAAAAATTGTTAAGTCCTGCCAGGGCTAAACAGAACATGCCTTTTTCTGACCTCTGTTCCAGCCTCCAATTCAATCAAAATTATCTTAGCCCCCCTCCCCCATCCCCCCTGAAGAATAAGTGTATTTCACATTCCTGTCCCCTCTGCCTGGGGCATCTACCTCCATCTCACCTGACATCTGCCTCATGGTGGCTGTCTCTTCTGACCTACATCAGCACACACCTGTTGCTTTCGTTTGATAAAGGAGTTGGCTTTTCCTACCCCTCAAACAGCTATCGTATCGTGATGGATAAAGGCAGGTGTTTTGCCTCCGCAGAACCACAAATAGGGGTGTTCCCCACGGCCTCGGAGGGGATTCGGGGGTAGGAGAATCCAGGTTAACTGACAGGGTGCTCTGCCGATAACTGCAGATGCTGTTTTCACTGTCACTCCCACCCCACCCCCAAGGGCATATTTTGTTCCAAAAGCTTTGTGGGTGAACAACCCCTCTTAAATGATGCTCTTAGCCTGTATGTGCGCTCTGGTCCAGCTGGTTTATTTTCCACAGCATTTCTCAGCGTGCCCCACATTCTGCCATCTCTCCACCATCGCAGCACATCCCCACCCTGCCTGAGCCCCCTCCTGAAGGCTTCTCTCCCCTCCTCAGGAGGAAGATGTCTCCCCCTCCTGAACGCCCAAAGCTCCCTCTCGCTATAGCCCTCAGGCCCATGTCACATGCTTCCTTGTATCGTAATCTTCTGTGTCCATTATTCCTTCTAGACTTTGAGCTCTTTGCCTTTGGGACATATGTCTTACACATTTGTATGTCCCCACAGCATGCAGCCTCATGTAGCAGGCACTCGATACTTGTTTAAAAATGAATGAAGTTCAGGGCCGGCTTCTGAGATCTCACTGCCTTGTGAGTACAGAATTGAACCTTAGCTGCTGCTGGGTGAGCCCCAAGTCTCTGTGCTCGTCCCTACCCCCTGCTGAAGGTAAGAACAGCCTGCCCTTTCCCCGGCCTGCTGACCTAGGGAAACCTTGACTTGTCCCCTGTCTCAGACTGCCTGCAATCCTCGGTCTGAAAGTGCACTATCTCCCACCCCCTACCTTAGCTCTCTCCAGTTGTGTATCGCAGCTCCAACAGCTGTTACCATTTCAAGAGAAGTAAATATGCTAAAAGGACAGAGTAAAACAGTCTTGATGTACACCCCCCTCTTCACGGCAACCTCCCACCGCTTTGTACAGTGCCTGGAAGTGCCTGATGAATCAGCATCATAGCACTTGTATTCGTCAGTTTGTTGACTTCAGTAAATGTGATATGAATGAACAGGTCTAAATCTGTGCCCTCCTTTGGTGGGGAGGCTTTTGTCAGGGGACGAAGTATGTCTGGAGGAGGTAACGAAAGGAAAGTTTTCCCTGGGAATAAGAAATTGTAATAATGTGATCATAACTACCATTTATTGGTCATGTGATACAGACCAGGCAGTTTATCATCCCATTCCATCCTCTTTATCGACCCTATTAAGTATTGTTATTATTCCTAGTTTCTAGGTGAGGAAATGAGGCACAGAGAGGGTAACTTGCCCAACAGTCACTTAGCTAGCAAGTGGGGCGGGGGGCTGGGATTGAACCTAGGTCTCTCCTTCAGGCCCATGCTTTATCCACCAGGACTGTAGGGGCTTGGTCCTAGATGCTAGGTAATCAGCTATTTTTCTTTTTCCAGTTCCCTTGCCCTGGGTGTGGGAGTAGAGGATGAGGGAGAGGGAAACCTAACCTTGAGATTTGGGAGCACTCGGCCTCGGTTGAAAGAAACAGTAGTGCGCAAGCTCAGAAACAGGCACGAGGGTGGCTTTGGCCAGGGAATGGTTAACTCAAGCTGGAGAAAAAAAAAACCTTTGGAAAACCAGGCTGTCGGCGCCTCTGGCTTTCTTTGGTCACTGGCAGCCTGACAATGGAAGGCTTGAAGCCGGCAGGTTGGAATGAGAAGCAGAGAACATTCAGCAGCCGTGGACCTTTGGCTGCCGCAGACTGGCCACACCACTGGGACGGACTGGGAAGAAAGCCCCTCCGGCTCACCGAGCCCCTAGCAGAGCAGGTGCAAAGCCCCAGGAGGGGAAAGTAGATTGTTCTCATCACACCTGCTAGGAAGCGCTAAGCAAGTTGCAGATGTTCCGCCTAGTTGGACATTTCTTGGTTGACATCGTGTCTGTTGTCAGTAGGAATAGAGTTCTATTTCCGCAGCACAGCCAACTTGCCCGATGATCCTGAAGTACAAACACTGCTGGGTTCTAAGCTCTCGGGGTCATGGGAGAGGATGGGAACCTTACCTTTTTAGTTCGTTGCATTTTTAACTCCTTGCCATCATGTTACTCTGGGGGCTGGCCCCTCTGGGGACTGACTTCTTCTGCCTAAGTCAGTAGCATTGCCTTGGCAATTCTGAGAAAAAAGTATGCTTTTCGGATCCAGGTAGATGTCTGGACATCCCTCAGGCCAGGTGGCTTCGTTTGAGCATCATTGGTTAAGGTGTAAGGAAAGGAAGTCTCCCCTTTGTTTTTTCCAAAGGTGTAGAGTGCCCTAAATACTTTAGGGATGGCAGTTGTTGATCATGGAAAGGAGACTGTCCCCTAGAGGGCAGGCAAGGAGGGAGCAGGGAGGAGCCTTCCTAATTCCACTCATTGTGAAATCACTCTGCCCTTTCTCTTGACCTGAGCTGGCTTACTCCTTCCAAGAGATAAAGTCTGGGTATCAAAATGGCCACCCTCTGCTAAGCAGACTTCTTTGAGCTCCAGCTAAACAATAACAGCAGCTAAGACAGGCGTCCCCCTTCCCCCTGCCTCCAGAGTGGGGGTGAAGAGAGAGGTAGGGGAAAGGGAAAGAAAGGTCCCAGAAAAGGCCTGCTGTCAGCCAAGAAAGGCCTGCAGCTGTGAGCAGTCACCTGCGGCTCCTGCTGTCAGGAGGAGATGAACACTGGGGTTTGCCCATCCCTCCGCTGGCCTCAAGCCAGCTTTAGAAACGTAGCACCAGTTTTTACCTCCTTTCCCCCACAGAGCTGTTGTTCATTTGTTTTTGACAGCTGTGTTCATCTTAAAGCTTTCGTGGGCAGATTAGCTCATTGGTCCAGAGTGTGGGCTTTGGATGCCATCCCTGTCCCTTACTCTTTCCGTGAACTTGGGTAAGCCACATCGCCTCTCTGAACCGCATCTTCCTCATCTGTAAAACACGGGGAGAAGCCTAATGCCTGGCTCATATCCCCATGGAGAAGACTGAATTGGGTTAATGCAGATACAGAGCCAGGCACAAGATAAACACTCAATATAAATACTCAATAAAACCGAGGTACTATTTTTATTGTTCTTGAAGCATCTCTTCAGAATCTACGCATGGCGTTGAAGGCCTGATTAGAACTGTAAAAGCCGGGCCAGGTGTGTTTATGTGTTTCCTATGATCGCTATAAACACGCAAATGAGCTAGCATCGTGAGACCTCAAAAGATCTTCCCTTCCGTCTCTATAGATAATGGTGATCAGGGATGGTAGGGGAGTGGATCATTCATTCGTTGGGTTAATTTAACAGGCGTTTACCTAGAGGCCACCCTGTGCAGGTACTGCCTATGTCTGTATTCCCAGCCTGCAGAAAACTGGCATCTGCCAAATCTCCTGCACCCTTCCTGCCCAGTCTCACTTCCGATCAAGGTGACACTAGGGAATTCCCTGGCGGTACAGTGGTTAGGACTCTGCGCTTTCACTGCCGAGGGCCTGGGTTCAATCCCTGGTCGGGGAACTAAGATCCCCCAAGCCGTGGGGTGCAGCCAAAAAATAAAAATAAAAATAAATTAAAAATTAAATTTAAAAAGGTGACACTGAAAGCTGGCTCTTCGGCCGCCGCTGCTCAGCATGCGCTCCCACGGCCTCCCTCTGCTGTTCTCGCTTGCATGCATCTCAATTGCTTTCTGGCCCAGCTGCACTTTTGATTTCCCCGCCCCCGCCCCCAATCGGCACAAGGGAACTGTTTCTCTTCTCTTCCCAAGCAAAATACTAACCTGCTGTCCATTTACTCGCTTTCCCCATGTCAGTGCGGGCTTTCCGAGCAGGTCCTCGGGCACCTCGGCCAGGATGGGGGGTGACTTGTAGGCTTGCCAAGCCGGGGGCAGCTGCCTGCACCCGTTTGTGTGGACGTCCCCACCACAGAGCCAGGGTGCTTCTCGGCTGTATGAGGATAACTCTTGGGGACCTAGCTCTGCCAAGAGAAACTTGGGCCATGTGGCTCACAGGACATAAAGGTCCTTTTACTTCAATACCGTTGGCTTTTTTTTTTTTTTTTGGCTTGTTTGACTATTGGGGATTTGCCAAAGGACAAAAGCCTCCTACCACAACTGCCTTCCATGCATGTATGTCCTCAGATGGCTTGGGAAGTGGACCACTTGGTCGTCAGGTTGTGTCCCAAATGGCTACAGAAGATAAAAGTTGTTTCCAAATAACAAGCGAAAGGTTCTGAGCTCCTGTTTGCTCCAACTAGCAGACTCTCTTTTTTTTTGCTTTTGTTTTCTTTCTTTGGTCTCTCCTTTTAAATGCCTTTTTTTTTTTTAATTAAGACTTTGGGGGTTTTTTGGAGCAGTTTTAGGTTCACAGCAAAATTGAGAGGAAGGTGCAGAGATTTCCCATGTACCCCTTCCCCACACGTGCGTGGCCTCCCCCATCACCCACAGCCCCCACCAGAGGGGTGCATTTGTTACCAAGGATGAAGCTACACTGACACTTCAGAATCATCCACGGTCTGTAGTTTACCTTAGGGTTCACTCTTGGTGGTGTACATTCTATGGGTTTGGACAAATGTATAATGATGTATATCCATCATTATAGTATACAGGGTGTTTTCACTGCCCTAAAAATCCTCTGTGCTCTGCCTATTCATCCTCTCCCCCAAACCACTGACCTTTTTACTGTCTTCATTTTTTACCTTTTCCAGAATGTCATATAGTTGGAATCATACAGTATGTAGCACTTTCAGATTGGCTTCTTTCACTTAATAGCATGCATTTAACTTTCCTCTGTGTCTTTTTGTGGCTTGGTAGCTCATTTCTTTTTCATGCTTAATGAGATTTAATTGTCTGATACCACAGTTTATTTATCCATTCACATACTGAAGGACATCTTGTTGCTTCTAAGCTTTGGCAATGATAAATAAAGCTGCTTTAAACATCCATGTGCAGGTTTTTGTGAGGACATAAGTTTTTTTTTACCTCCTTCAGGTAAATACTAAGATCTAATCTAATCAGTACAATTGCTGGCTCCGATGGTAAGAATATATTTAGTTTTGTAAGAAACCACCAAACTGCCTTCCAAAGTAACTGTACCATTTCGCATTCCCACCAGCAATGAATGAGAGTTCCTGTCTCTCCATATCCTCACCAGCATTTGTTGCTATCAGTGTTCTGGATTTTGGCCATTCTAATTGGTGTGTAGTGGTAATTGGGTTGTTTGTTTTCTTATTGTTGAGTTTTTTTTTTTTTTTTTTCCCCACAATGTATTTATTTATTTATTTATTTATGCGGTACGCGGGCCTCTCACTGTTGTGGCCTCTCCCACTGCGGAGCACAGGCTCCGGACGCACAGGCTCAGCAGCCATGGCTCACGGGCCCAGCCGCTCCGCGGCATGCGGGATCCTCCCGGACCAGTGCACGAACCCGCGTCCCCTGCATCGGCAGGCGGACTCTCAACCACTGCACCACCAGGGAAGCCCTCTTATTGTTGAGTTTTAAGAGTTCTCTGTATGTTTTGGATAACGGTCCTTTATCAGGTATGACTTTCACCAATATTTTCTCCTAGTCTGTGGCTTGTCTTCTCATTGTCTTAATTAATGCTCTTTTAAAATTAATATTTTACCTTTTGCATAGGTAACATATGCATATGATACAAAATCCAAAAGGTACAAAGAGTGTCCATTGAAAAGTAAGCCTTCCCCAGCCTTTGTCCCTGGGACTCCCAGTTCACTGCAGAGAAAACACTGGTTGTTTCCAGTTTCTTACCTGGTTGTTCCAAAGGTGGTCTGTGCAAAGATACACATAAACGTGCACATTTACGTTCTTTTTGTTTTTAGATAATCAGCAGCGTGCTACATACACTCTTCTGCACTGTTTTTTTCACCTAAAAATGTATCTTGGAGATGGCACCTTATCAGTCCAGATGGAGCTGCCACATATTTTTAAATGGTGACATCGTATTCCATAGTCTCATGTACTGTTTCTTTAACTAGCCCCCTATTGATGGACATTTAGATTATTTCCAATTTGCTGCTGTTACTAACAATGCTGCAACAAAAATCCTCCTAACACATCATTTCCCACAGGGGCAAATATATCTGTAGGATAGATTCCTAGAAATAGGATTGCTTTGGTCAAGGGTATATGAGTTTTACATCTTCATAAATATTGTTTAATTATTTCAGAACTCATGGAAAGAATGAATAACCTAAAATGTCACCTCTGTTGGAAGGCCTCTATGGAGTTTATCACAGAAACAATCAAGCACATTGCTTTGAAGCATTTACCTTTCATTTCCATCAACTGCAAGTTCGTTCCTCCTTTTCTTCAGTATGTATTAAGCACATACTGGATGCCTGGCATATTGGTAGATTTGGGGGCTAAAACCACATACAAGATTGATAGACATGGTCACTGCCCTCATGGTATTTTATAGTCTGTGAGGTGGGGGAGACATGAAAGAAATAATTATACACTAAATCATTACAAACTGTGTCACGTGCCAGGAAAGAGAAGTACCGGGTGACCAAAAGTGTTTACTAGGCTCCTGACTTAGGCTGGAGCTCTGGGAAGACTTCTCTAAAGAAGTGCTGTTTAGTCTGATTAGTAAGAGAGACTTAGCTAGGCAGAGGGAACAGCAGATTTGAAGTCCTAGGGGCAGGAAGGAGCCTTGAGTAGGACCAACAGCATGGATTAGAGGAGCAAGAAAGGGCCTTCAAGTTCATTTAGTTCCAGACTCCTTACCTGACGTGTGAGGAAACTAAGGTTCAATGAACTAAAGGACTTGGTCAAGGTTATGCAGATAGTGGCAGAGCCAGGACTAGGACCCGGCTTTCTCAGATGATGTCTGCTGCAGAATGCTGCATGCCCATCCTGGCAGCTGCAGATCTGAACTAGACGTCGTGGGATAGTTGCCTGGGTTTGTGTGGAGGGAGGATTTAACTTCAGAGCCTTGTAGCTAGTAACCTGACATGTTTTGTGTGTCTTTGCTAGGAAGATACGGTTCGGGCAAATGGCGGTCTAGCGTTCTAGTCTACTGGGTTGGTTTAGTCTTCAGCATACTTTTCTCCAAGTTTTGGTTTTTAATTTTTTGGGGGCTTTGGGGATTTTTTTTTTTCCATGCTGAGCAGCTTACGGGATCTTAGTTCCCTGACCAGGGATCAAACCTGCACTCTCGGCAGTGAAAGCACAGAGTCCTAACCACTGGACCACCAGGGAATTCCCTCTTCTCCAAGTTTAAATACTAAGTAATAATGATAATGGTGGTTACTATATGTCAAATGCTGTTCTAAGCACCTTACATATGTTTCATTTAATCTTGACAACAATCCTATAAGGTAGGTGTTATTATTATTGTCCCATTTTACAGATGAGGAAATTGAGGTTCAGGAAGGTCCAGGCATTTGCTCAAAGTCCCAGAGCTAGTGAGTGGCAAAGTGAGGTCTCCATCTAAGCAGTCTGGCCTCAGGACCAGTGTGCTTTCCCTAGGCGTTCTCACTGTCAGCAGCAGATTGATGGGCTCAGGTCTCAGCCTGAGCTGCCTTGTGCTATGGAGGGCCTACACCAGTGATCCTCAACCTGTCTGCATATCAGACTCGTGTGAGGAGCTTGCCAAAAATGCTGACGTCCAGACCTCACCCTAGGCCAGTTAAATCTCAGTCTCTGGGGGTGGATCCCAATCACTGATGGTTTTGAAAAGCTTCCCTGTTTCGTCTAACATGCAGCTAAAGGTTGACAAGCACTGCTGTATAGCCTTACCATTCCTTCTTTCTTTGGGGGTATTTTAGTTGGAGCTGCTGTAACAGAAATCCATAGACTTGCTGGCTTAAACAACAAGCACTTATTTCTCACAGTTCTGGAGGCTGGGAAGTCCAAGATCAAGGTGCCAGCAGATTTGGTGTCTGGTGAGAACCCACTTCCAGTTTGCAAATGGCCACTTTTTTGCTGTGTTTCCCCCATGGTGGAGTGAGAGACATTATCTCTCTTGTGTGTCTCCTTATAAGGGCACAAATCCCACTCATGACAGTTCCACCCTCATGACCTAATCACCTCCCAGAGGCCCTCACCTCCAAATACCATCACAGTGGGGGTTAGGGCTTCAACATATGAACTTTGGGGGTGTACAAACATTTAGCCCAAGGGGCAACCAGCAATATGGTTTGCCTTTGTGATCTGGGTAACTGTTTAGTATGACACTCGTAGAGGCATTTATTCATACCACACCATGAGCTCCAGTCTTAGCATAAAGAATTCATTTGGTGTGCATGCTGTGGCACCCAGATTCAAGGACAATGTGTGGAAACAAGTCTGTCGAGGGCCGAGGTAGTCATCTTGGTCCTGGGCATCAGGAAACAGTGTAGCTTAGTGGGGTAGAGCTTGAATCTGAGTCGAACAGACCCAAATTCAGGTTGATGCTTTTTTTCATACAGTCTGTGATTTGGGAGATTTATCCTTTCTCGGTCTCCATTTTGCCATCTATAAACTTGGGCTAATAAGATAATACTACCTATTGCATGGGGCTTCTGTGAGGATTAAATGAGCTGGTACATGTCAGATGCTCGGTGTAATGCCTGGCACCTAACACTCTGTAAATATTGGCCATTATTTTACTTCATGGCCATCCATGTGGCTTACTTGAGCCTGGTCACGGGTAAACAGTTGTATTTGGGAAAAACTACTAGTGACACTGATATTAAGGGGAATTTTGTTTGACATTTAGTGAGTGCCCAGTATGTGCAATGAAGGGTATTAGACCCCAAAGAGGTAGGACAGTGAGGAAGGCGTAGTGCCTGCTCCCATGAGCTTGCTGGCTGCCAGCCCAGAGATTGCATCCAGATAACTCATACCAGGTAGCCTGGACCACAGCAGAGGTCTAACCAATAACTAAGGGAGCACAAAACAGGAAAAGAACCTCGATTCAAACAAAGAAGCTATAAACTAATTATAAGGCAATCAAGGAAATGTGAACACTGATTAGATACATGATGATATTAAGGAAATATCATAGGTGTGGTAATGGTATTATATATTTCTACATATGTAATATACTTTATTTTATATTTTAGAGAAGAAGCCATTGTATTTTCGAGGAACATAACTAAATTTAAATTAAACAGATAAATTAAAATTATGTCTTGCAAGGGATAGAGATGAAAAAGATTGTCAATACACTGCTAACTGTTGAAGCTGGGTGGTGGAAATTTCCATTCACTTTACTAGCCTTCTCCACTTTGGTATATGTTTGATATTTTCCACAATAAAAAGTGTTTTTAAAAAAAAAAAAACAGGGACTTCCCTGGCGGTCCAGTGGTTAGGACTCTGCACTTCCACTGCAGGGGGCATGGGTTTGATCCCTGGATGGGGAACTGAGATCCTGCATGCCGCATGGCGCAGCCAAGAAACAGACAAACAAACAAAAAAACACAGAGAGAGGTAAATTTCAAGAAAAGGAGGGAAGGACACAAAGGAAGAGGGAGCAAGGAAACAAGCAGTTTCAATCACAGCATCAAGAAGTTTCAAGATAAGGTGGCATCTGACCTGGACCTGGGTGAGGAGAATTTTGCCCATCAGAAAAAGTATACGTAATGTTCAGGAGGTAATGGGTGTGACTGGATGTAGGGTTCCTGGGGTGGGGGTAGGTATTAGTCAAGGTTCTCCAGAGAAACAGAACCCATAGGATGTATATATGGGGGAAGAGAGAGAGAAAGAGAGAGAGAGAGATGGATTTTAGTTACTTGGCTCACGTCTGAAATCTGCATGGTAGACCAGCAGACTGGAGATGTTGCAGTTCAAGTCCAAAGGCAGACTGCAGGCAGAATTCCCTCTTTCTCCGGGCGCCTCAGTCTTTTTGCTTCTTAAGGCCTTCAACTAACTGGATGAGGCCCACCCACATTATGAAGGGTAATTTGCTTTACTCAAAGTCTAGTGATTCTTTTTTTTTAATTGAAATATAGCTGATTTACAATGTTGTGTTAGTTTCAGGTGTACAACAAAGTGATTCCGTTTTATATATCTTCTTTTTCAGATTCTTTTTCCTTATAGGTTATTACAAAATATTGAGTATAGCTCCTTGTTGGTTATCTATTTTATATACAGTAGTCTGTATATGTTAATCCCAAACTCCTAATTTATCAAATTAACAAAGTCTAGTGATTTAAATGTTAATCTCATCTACAAAATACCTTTACAGTAACATCCAGACTGGTATTTAACCAAATAGCTGGGTACTGACGGCGGCCTAGCCAAGTTGACACATGAAACTAACCATCACGGGGTGATAGTGGGAAATGATACTGGGAAGACAGGTGGGGGCCAAACTGTAGAGAGTTTCGAATTCTGTTTTCTTTGGAAAACACTCCTTCTGGAAGTCTTTCTTTGGAAAATTGGGGGTTGGTGAAGGTTTCAAAGCAAAGCAATGACAGCATCTGATGAGTTTTGAGTGGTACCTGGCTGCTGTGTGCAGGATGGATTGGAGAGGGCAGAGACTGGAGACGAAGGGATGGGTAAGCAAACTCTGGTCGTCACTCAAGAGAGATGAGAGGTACTGGCAGTGGAGCTGAAAAGTGTCTGAAGCATAGAATGTAATGCAGGAAGGAACAGGAGATCAGACTGAGAAGCAGGCAGAGACCAGGTCATGGAGGGCCTGGTAAGCCAGATGAAAGAGTCTGGACTTCATTCTGAGGGCAACAGGGGCACCCTGAAGAGTTGAAGTCAAGGAGTAACCAGATCAGATCACCCTGGCCGCTCTGTGGGGAATAAGGGCAGGTAGACAAGCTAGCAGCGGTTGTGGTGAAGGTGAAAGATGATGTGGCTTGGACAAGGGTGATGATAGTGGGAAGAAAGGAAAGTGGACAGATTTGGGATACATTTGGAGCACTAGAACTAGCTGGTGAGAGATGGGATAGCAGAAGGTGAGAGATGAAGAGAACTTAAGGGTGACTCCAGTTTGGGGCCTGATCAAATAGGTCAATGGCGGTGCCATTTCCTGACATGAGGAAACTAGAGACAGTCAGGGTTGGGGTGGAGTTCTGAGCAGGACATATAAAGTTTGAGGTGTTTGTTAGACTCTCGAGTGGAGATGTCAAGTAGATAGTTGGTTACACGATCCTGTGGCTCAGAGGAGAGAGGGGGGCAGAGGAGAACATAAAGAAGGCCAGTGCAGTTGAAGTGTAGTATGTGAGCAACAGAGTGACACAAAATGAAACTGAAAATATGTACGGGGGCAGGTCACTCAGGGCCTGAGCCTTTGAGTCGTGTGCTACAGCCATCTCCTACTGGCTCAGGAGAGCTGATTATTAAATTGCAGCAAATTTGGGAGCTGGTTGACCTCACAGTTGGTAGCCTGCAATCTGCCACGGTGGGAGTATTTACACCATTGAGGTCAGCAAATGCTACAACTCAGGGCTTCCCCCGCCCACAGAACCAGTTGTTAAATATTTACCACTATATTACCACTGCAGCTTACAGACAACAGTAAGAAATTTATATTTTATCCTAAGTGGCTTTAATAAAGCCATTAAAATATTTTAAGCAGGTGAATAAAATGAGTTGATTTTTTTTTTAATCACTCTAGCCGCTCTATAGAGAGGGAGGGCAAGGAGTTTCAAACATTTTATGTCCCAAGGACACTACTAAGGAAGCTGCTGCGGTGGTCCATGTGAGCGCTGATGGTGGCTTGGTGGTGAAGGTAGAGTGAAGGAAAGACATTTGGAAGATTATTAGGGTCCTAAGATTGACTACAGATGGCCCCCGATTCATCACAAATTGATTATAACTGACCTGTCATATAACTCATGTATATGAGTTATACATGAGTTAGACACTTGGTTAGTGTCTTCTGTTTTAGTTGTGGTAGGGGGTCTCAGGTTGCAAAATTATTACCTTGACTCATGACTGGGGGCTTTTTGCAGTTTTACTGGAAACTGGCAGAAGATAAATCAATAATATTATCTCATAACAGAATAAGACAGTTAATTTCCTGCATGAACACAATCTCCTGTTTTTCAATATTTCAGTCTTACAGTAGCAGGAGGAGCTTCAAATCTTGTGATTAGGCTGATTCTTTCTAAGGGAAAGGAGGCTTAATATCTGTTTGACAGCAGTTCTTTCTCAATGGGGTAAGAAGGAAAGGAGGCCGAGTCGGAACAGTGCTAAGGTAAATGCTTTAAAATAAGACATTCGCCAAAGCCCCCTGACCATTTTGGTTCCTGTAACTCCAGGCTGGAGACTCAGCTTGTTCATTTCATATCCTGTTTCTCATACTCTGGTCTGTGCTTGGTTGTTACTGTACCTCAAAGGGAAGGCCAAACCCCAAAGTTCACCCTTCACCCTGATGGAGGACAGAAATCCCTTTTCCTACAGAGCTGAACTTCTAGTCAGGGGTAGGAGCAGACCAGTAAAGAAAGAAAATAATTACACCAACTATTAAAAGGCAGGGAAAAGATATAGGTCTGGTCAGAATCAGTTCAGTGAAGTCATGGAGACAGATGCCACAGTGAGTGGGTAGAGCAGTGAGTGGGGAGGTGGGAAGGGTTGTGCCTCAGCAGGTGAATGGATAACCAAACATTCACACAATGCAATACAACTCAGCAATAAAGAAGAAACTACTGATGAACACAACATGGTGACTCTCAAAGGCATGGTGCTGAGTGAAAGAAGCCCGTCTCAAAAAAGTTACATGCTGTATGTTTCCATTTATATGACATTCTCAGAGGGCAAAACTATAGGGACAGAACAGATCAGTGGCTGCCCCGGGCTGGGGGTGACCTTGATCATAAAGGGGCAGCACAGGAGCATTCTGGGGGCTGATGGAGCAGTTCTGTATCCTGATTGTGAGGGTGGTCACACAGATCTATACATGTGTTAAAACTCATATAACTAACTCTACACCGAAACAACGTAACTTTACTGTATGTTACTTTGGGAATGAGATTGGGCAGTGTCTATAGGACAAAGATTGGAGGAAGGAGTCATTTTTAATTTGGGAGGGACTTGAGTTTATTCCTCTGCTAGGGGGGGAAATCAGGTCTCTTGGGAAAGGTGCCCAAGAGGAATTCAAAGGTGTGAGATCCAGGGCACCAGTGGGAAGAAAAGATCTATTTTCCCTACGAACTGGGAGGCAGGGTCGCCTGTCTAGGGCGGAGGACACGGTGTGGCGTGCGGGGCGTTGAGGGGTGTGGTAAGGTTGGAAAGAGCCACTGTGAGGAATGGGAAAGGATGCTTCCAGGGCTCGCTCTGCAGTATGAGGATCCAGCAGAGGTTAGAGACCTCAAAGCTTTGGTGGCACCGACCTGCCCCTTTGTGGATTCATGTTCAGTGACTTGGAGCAGAGAAGGGGTTGGTGGGGAGAGGGGCATGGAAATCAGCTGAAAGACAAAGGATTTCGAGACTAGGAACAAAAAGAAGTGCTGGGAGGACAAAAAAAGAGGACCATGAAGCCAGCAGGGAAGTGGTAGCCTGGGAGACAAGGGAGAGGGCGTGTGACTAGAGGGGTTAGTGATCTGAACGATGGCGGTTAAGAGGCATCAGGGAGGGGCTTCCCTGGTGGCGCAGTGGTTGAGAGTCCGCCTGCCGATGCAGGGGACGCGGGTTCGTGCCCCGGTCCGGGAAGATCCCACATGCCGCGGAGCGGCTGGGCCTGTGAGTCATGGCCGCTGAGCCTGTGCGTCCGGAGCCTGTGCTCCGCAACGGGAGAGGCCACAACAGTGAGAGGCCCACATACCTCAAAAAAAAAAAGAGGCATCAGGGAGCGGGGCAGCTGGATGGATGAGGACACTGGTCTGAGCAGTTCTGAAGTGTAAGATTTCAGAAATGGAGACAGAGGACTAATAGGTCAGGTAAGGGATTTGACTGATATTTAGAATAATTTCTACATAATAGTAATAGCAGCACTAGCTCATATTTATTGATCCTTTCCATGTGCCTGACACTGCTGAGTGCTTTGCAGGCACATCTCATTCATTCTCACAGCAGATACTATTCTTATTTTCCAAATAATGAAACTGAGTCTCAAAAAGGTTAGGTGAGTTGCCCAGGGTCACATGGCCAGTAAGTAAGTGGGGCAGCCATGGGCTAGAACCCAGCCTGTCCGACTCCAGAGTTTATACTTTTCCGACTCTTATACTCTACTGCCTCTCCCACATGGAAGAGCTTGATTCCATTGCAATAAAATGCTATACTAGCCTCAGCTAGACATTTCAGAAACGAACCAAAGTAGGTGCATAGCTTGAGGTAAACTTGTCACCATTTCTGAAAGCCAGCTATGAGGGGCTGTCCCCCTCACAGTGAACAAATAGAGTCCATTTGCATATAGATGGTATAGTGAAAAGTTATTTCATCTGATCGTAAAATTGTTTTTCTAAAGGACAAAAAAGTTACTTTCAAAGATGGGGCATTTTGGTGGTCAGTCAGGATGGTACTGGGGGTGATGATGAAATCCATGGGGTGGCCAAAGGGGTGTAAAGGTGAGGATCACTGAAGCTGAGGTCCAGAAACTAGGTATGGGAAGGCTTGTGACTACAGATGCCGAAGTTCCCTACGACGGTGGTGAGTCTGGAAGATGGGGAGCTACCAGTTGTCACAGGCCTCAGTGAATGTGAACGAGTGGCCAGGAGGCCAGTAGCTGAGAGCAGGGACCAGGATTCTGGTTCAGTGGCACGAGCCCCAGCTGAGAGCTTTTCGTATGAGAGCAGCAGAGTCAGGGTCTGGGAACAGAAAGAGGGAGCTGGAAGAATGCCCTGCCCTCTGCTCCCCAGCCTGGGACATCTGTGATGTGGGGAGATGAGCAGCGCCCACTTGAGAACTTCACAGAGGAGGAATCGGTTAAGACAAGGAAACAGAAGGCACTTAAGAAAAGATGAAGGGCCTGAGAGGTGTCTACCGCATCCAACGGGCATAGTTTGGGAGGCAATGTTAAGTGTGAAGTTGAGTCCATCCCAAATGGCTGCTTCCTTCTAAGAAAAGATAGCCACAAATATGTGAATGGGATGTCATGGCTTTACTGCATGTTAATATTCATTCTAAGCCCACGCAACAGGTAGAGCCCCGTGGCAGCCATTCTTTATCATCATCTTGGCCGGGACATTGCATCCAGAGCCCAGACTTGAGACCTTGACTACTTGACTAGAACCATTATTTCCCGGTGACTAAATCACCTCATCCCATCTTCTGTTCCCTGCTAGGCTCAGAGCTCCTACCTTCCCCACTGTGGAGGAGTAGACGTCCATTTCTCAGGAGCAGTGGACTGCTTCCGGCAGATAGTGAAAGCCCAAGGGGTCCTGGGGCTCTGGAATGGATTGGCAGCCAACTTACTGAAGGTGAGAGGAGTGGTGAGTCTACTGCTTGTCTGCCTCTTTCACTTCTACCCTGTTCTGTGCCTTTGATGCTCCCCCTACAGTTTCCCTGGAAACAACTCCTCTAGCACAATGCAGGCTGGTTGTCAGCCCTGGAGAGTGGGGACCCTGTGCAGTGTTGGGGCATCTGATACCCCATCCCAGAGGAGCTGAGCATTTAGTGTAAAGGTTCCCAACATGTAGGTTCATGGACTCCAAAGGGAACTTAACCCCCTATCCTAAAATTGTATGCAAAAATGTGTCTATATGGGCATCTGTGCATCCCTCTGCAGAGAGGATCCATAACTTTCATTATTTTCCCAAAGAACTCCATAACCAAAAAAAAAAAAAAAAAAAGGTTAAGAACTGTGGACTAACCTTGACGCAAAGTGATTCCTGATTCCAATCAAGACAAGCACATGTTGGGAATTCCCTAGCTGTCCAGTGGTTAGGACTCGGTACTTTCACTGCTGGGCCCAAGTTTGATCCTTGGCTGGGGAACTAAGATCCTGCAAGCCGCGAGGCGCAGCCAATAAAAAGGACAAGCATATGTTGACAGGCAGTGTCAGACTGCCTACATGCATATCAACCCAGACCCAGGCTCCCCCAGGGCGTGCCCTTCAATGGTTCTGCCATTCCTCTCCCCAACCCTCACTGGGCCAGCTTGCATTTTGCCATCTTCCCTGATTCCAAAAAAGAGTGACCATGTTGTATTGTCTACAGCCTTTATCTTAGTTTACCCTGATCCAAGTCGATTGCAGACACATTGATGTTTTCTTTTCTTTTTCTTTTTTTTTTCTTTTTTTTTTTT
>NW_006792210.1:268141-274122 GCF_000442215.2 Lipotes vexillifer | reverse complement strand
GTACACGGGCCTCTCACTGTTGTGGCTTCTCCCATTGCGGAGCACAGGCTCCGGACGCGCAGGCTCAGCGGCCACGGCTCACGGGCCCAGCCACTCCGCGGCATGTGGGATCTTCCCAGACCGGGGCACGAACCCGTGTCCCCTGCATCGGCAGGCGGACTCTCAACCACTGCACCACCAGGGAAGCCCTTGATGTTTTCTTTTAAGATTTTAACATGATTTTCATTTTCTTTTTAAACAGATAGTTCCATATTTTGGAGTTATGTTTGGCACCTTTGAGTTCTGCAAGAGAATCTGTCTTTACCAAAATGGTTACATCGTGTCTCCTCTGAGCTATAAATTGACCCCAGGGGTGGATCAGAGTTTGAAGCCCCAGGAATTACGGGAATTAAAGAAGTTTTTCAAAACTGGACAACTAAAGTCTAAAAAACCAACTCTTTAAAACGGAATGGAGCTAGAAGTGCACTGACTGAAGGTGTGTTGCAATCAGAGAGAAATGTAGCCTCAGAATTGTGCACGCGTGGAGTGACAAGAGGGTGCTCCTGTCTGCTGCTCTTGGAAATGAGAAGATTTGGCCATAGCTGAGCTCCAAACTGATGGCCCTGTAAACACCTACGCCACCGAGGGTTTCCCAACATGACCGTCGCCGGATGGCATCCCACCAGGTTTTACAACAGAACCTAGCAGTAGTGAAATGTGCAATTTACACTCTGATTGTAAGTAGGCAATTTACACAACACCAAAAAAGGGCATTGACACGACTCCTCAGAGCAACATGTAGTTGAACTGGCTGGGCAGATACCACGCCAGGAGCTCTGCCACAGGCTCACAGCTTACACCAACCCACAGCAGCCTAGTTTCACCCAGATTCACTCCAGGCTTCCTGATACAGTCCTGGAACTCATAATCTTTGCTGACTTCTGAGTGCACACACCATGGTGTAAATTAGGCCTTATCAGAAACTAAATGAAAACATTTAACATTTAAAAGTTACCACTGTCAAGGAGGAAAACAAGATGGCAGAGTAGAAGGACGTGCTCTCACTCCCTCTTGCGAGAACACCAGAATTACAACAAGCTGCTGGACAATCATCGACAGGAAGACACTGGAACTCACCAAAAAAGATACCCCCCATCCAAAGACAAAGGAGAAGCCACAGTGAGACGGCAGGAGGGGCGCAATCACAGTAAAATCAAATCCCATAACTGGTGGGTGGGTGACTCACAGACTGGCGAACACTTATACCACAGATGTCCACCCACTGGAGTGAAGGCTCTCAGCCCCACGTCAGGCTTCCCAACCTGAGGGTCCGGCAACGGGAGGAGGAATTCCTAGAGAATCAGACTTTGAAGCCTATTGGGAATTGATTACAGGACTTCGACAGGACTGGGGAAAACAGAGACTCCACTCTTGGAGGGCACACACAAAGTAGTGTGTGCATTGGGACCCAGGGGAAGGAGCAGTGACCCCATAGGAGAATGAACCAGACCTACCTGCTAGTGTTGGAGGGTCTCCTGCAGGGGCGGGGGTTGGCTCTGTTTCACGATGGGGACAAGGACCCTGGCAGCAGAAGTTCTGGGAAGTACTCCTTGGTGTGAGCCCTCCCAGAGTCTGTCATTAGCCCCACCAAAAAGCCCAGGTAGGCTCCAGTGTTGGGTGGCCTCAGGCCAAACAACCAACAGGGAGGGAAACCAGCCCCACAACCAACAGGGAGGGAAACCAGCCCCACAATCAACAGTCAAGTGGATTAAAGTTTTACTGAGCTCTGCCCACCAGAGCAACAGCCAGCTCTACCCGCCACCAGTCCCTCCCATCAAGCCTCTTAGATAGCCTCATCCACCAGAGGGCAGACAGCAGAAGCAAGAAGAACTACAATCCTGAAGCCTGTGGAACAAAAACCACATTCACAGAAAGATAGACAAGATGAAAAGACAGAGGGCTGTATACCAGATGAAGGAACAAGATAAAACCCCAGAAAAACGACTAAATAAAGTGGAGATAGGCAACCTTCCAGAAAAGGAATTCAGAATAATGATAGTGAAGATGATCCAGGACCTCGGAAAAAGAATGGAGGCAAAGATCGAGAAGATGCAAGAAATGTTTAACAAAGACCTAGAAGAATTAAAGAACAAACAAACAGAGATGAGCAATACAACAACTGAAATGAAAAATACACTAGAAGGAATCAATAGCAAAATAACTGAGGCAGAAGAACGGATAAGTGACCTGGAAGACAGAATGGTGGAATTCACTGCTGTGGAACAGAATAAAGAAAAAAGAATGAAAAGAAATGAAGACAGCCTAAGAGACCTCTGGGACAACATTAAACGCAACAACATTCGCGTTATAGGGGTCCCAGAAGGAGAAGAGAGAGAGAAAGGACAAGAGATAATATTTGAAGAGATTATAGTTGAAAACTTCCATAACATGGGAAAGGAAATAGCCACCCAAGTGCAGGAAGTGCACAGAATCCCATACAGGATAAACCCAAGGAGAAACACGCTGAGGCACATAGTAATCAACTTGGCAAAAATTAAAGACAAAGAAAAATTATTGAAAGCAGCAAGGGAAAAATGACAAATAAAATACAAGGGAACTCCCATAAGGTTAACAGCTGATTTCTCAGCAGAAACTCTACAAGCCAGAAGGGAGTGGCATGATATACTTAAAGTGATGAAAGGGAAGAACCTACAACCAAGATTACTCTACCAAGCAAGGATCTCATTCAGATTCGATGGAGAAATCAAAAGCTTTACAGACAAGCAAATGCTAAGAGAATTCAGCACCATCAAACCAGCTCTACAACAAATGCTAAAGGAATTTCTCTAAGTGGGAAACACAAGAGAAGAAAAGGACCTACAAAAACAAACCCAAAACAATTAAGAAAATGGTCATAGGAACATACATATCGATAGTTACCTTAAACATGAATGGATTAAATGCTCCAACCAAAAGACACAGGCTTGCTGAACGGATACAAAAACAAGACCCATCTATATGCTGTCTACGAGAGACCCACTTCAGACCTAGGGACACATACAGACCTAGGGACGCATACACATACACATGAGAGTGAGGGGATGGAAAAAGATATTCCATGCAAATGGAAATCAAAAGAAAGCTGGAGCAGCTATACTCATATCAGATAAAATAGAGTTTAAAATAAAGAATGTTACAAGAGACAAGGAAGGACACTACATAATGATCAAGGGATCAATCCAAGAAGAAGATATAACAATTATAAATATATATGCACCCAACATAGGAGCACCTCAATATATAAGGCAACTGCTAACAGCTCTAAAAGAGGAAATCGACAGTAACACAATAAGAGTGGGGGACTTTAACACCTCACTTACACCAATGGACAGATCATCCAAACAGAAAATTAATAAGGAAACACAAGCTTTAAATGACACAATAGACCAGATAGATTTAATTGATATATAGAGGACATTCCATCCAAAAACAGCAGATTACACTTTCTTCTCAAGCACGCACGGAACGTTCTCCAGAATAGATCACATCTTGGGTCACAAATCAAGCCTCAGTAAATTTCAGAAAATTGAAATCTTATCAAGCATCTTTTCTGACCACAACACTATGAGATTAGAAATCAATTACAGGGAAAAAAAACATAAAAAACAAACACATGGAGGCTAAACAATACGTTACTAAATAACCAAGAGATCAATGAAGAAATCAAAGAGGAAATCAAAAACTACCTAGAGACAAATGACAATGAAAACACGACAATCCAAAACCTATGGGATGCAGCAGAAGCAGTTCTAAGAGGGAAGTTTATAGCTATACAAGCCTACCTCAAGAAACAAGAAACATCTCAAGTAAACAATCTAACCTTACACCTAAGGGAACTAGAGAAAGAAGAACAAAACCCAAAGTTAGAAGAAGGAAAGAAATCATAAACATCAGAGCAGAAATAAGTGAAAGAGAAACAAAGGAAACAATAGCAAAGATCAATAAAACTAAAAGCTGGTTCTTTGAGAAGATAAACAAAATTGATAAACCATTAGCCAGACTCATCAAGAAAAAGAGGGAGAGGAC
Source organism: Lipotes vexillifer (assembly GCF_000442215.2). Classification (NCBI taxonomy): domain Eukaryota; kingdom Metazoa; phylum Chordata; class Mammalia; order Artiodactyla; family Lipotidae; genus Lipotes; species Lipotes vexillifer. The sequence continues at coordinate 270,057 of NW_006792210.1, read as the reverse complement.
TCAAATCAATAAAATTAGAAATGAAAAAGGAGAAGTTACAACAGACACTGCAGAAATACAAAGCATCCTAAGAGACTACTACAAGCAACTCTATGCCAATAAAATGGACAACCTGGAAGAAATGGACAAATTCTTAGAAAGGTATAACCTTCCAAGACTGAACCAGGAAGAAATAGAAAATATGAACAGACCAATCACAAGTAATGAAATTGAAACTGTGATTAAAAATCTTCCAACAAACAAAAGTCCAGGACCAGATGGCTTCACAGGTGAATTCTATCAAACATTTAGAGAAGAGCTAACACCCATCCTTCTCAAACTCTTCCAAAAAATTGCCGAGGAAGGAACACTCCCAAACTCCTTCTGTGAAGCCACCATCACCCTGATACCAAAACCAGACAAAGATACTACAAAAAAAGAAAATTACAGACCAATATCACTGATGAATATAGATGCAAAAATCCTCAACAAAGTACTAGCAAATAGAATCCAACAACACATTAAAAGGATCAGACACCACAATCAAGTGGGATTTATCTCAGGGATGCAAGGATTCTTCAGTATATGCAAATCAATCAATGTGATAGACCATATTAACAAATTGAAGAATAAAAACCATATGATATCTCAATAGATGCAGAAAAAGCTTTTGACAAAGTTCAACACCCATTTATGATAAAAACTCTCCAGAAAGTGGGCACAGAGGGAACCTACCTCAACATAATAAAGGCCACATACGACAAACCCACAGCAAACTTCATTCTCAATGGTGAAAAACTGAAAGCATTTCCTCAAAGATCAGGAACGACACAAGGATGTCCACTCTCACCACTATTATTCAACATAGTTTTGGAAGTCCTAGCCACAGCAATCAGAGAAGAAAAAGAAATAAAAGGAATACAAATTGGAAAAGAAGAAGTAAAACTGTCGCTGTTTGCAGATGACGTGATACTATACCTAGAGAATCCTAAAAATGCCACCAGAAAACTACTAGAGCTAATCAATGAATTTGGTAAAGTTGCAGGATACAAAATTAATGCACAGAGATCTCTTCCATTCCTATATACTAATGATGAAAAATCTGAAAGAGAAATTATGGAAACACTCCCATTTACCATTGCAATAAAAAGAATAAAATACCTAGGAATAAACCTACCTAGGGAGACAAAAGACCCATATGCAGAAAACTATAAGACAGTGATGAAAGAAATTAAAGATGATACCAACAGATGGAGAGATATACCATGTTCTTGGACTGGAAGAATCAATACTGTGAAAATGACTATACCACCCAAAGCAATCTACAGATTCAATGCAATCCCTATCAAATTTTTTATGGAACTTTGTTCCATAATGACATTTTTTACGGAACTATAACAAATCATCTTAAAACTTGTATGGAGACACAAAAGACCCTGAATAGCCAAAGCAGTCTTGAGGGAAAAAAACGGAGCTGGAGGAATCAGACTCCCTGACTTCAGACTATACTACAAAGCTACGTTAACCAAGACAATATGGTACTGGCACAAAAATAGAAACATAGATCAATGGAACAAGATAGAAAGCCCAGAGATAAACCCACGCACCTATGGTCAACTAATCTATGACAAAGGAGGCAAAGATATACAATGGAGAAAAGACAGTCTCTTCAATAAGTGGTGCTATGAAAACTGGACATCTACATATAAAAGTATGAAAGTAGACACTCCCTAACACCATACACAAATATAAACTCAAAATGGATTCGAGACCTAAATGTAAGACTGGACACTATAAAACTCTCAGAGGAAAACATAGGAAGAACACTCTGACATAAATCACAGCAAGATATTTTTTGATCCACCTCCTACAGTAATGGGAATAAAACCAAAAATAAACAAATGGGAAACTTCAAAGCTTCTGCACAGCAAAGGAAA
>NW_006792210.1:243833-267892 GCF_000442215.2 Lipotes vexillifer | reverse complement strand
TATCACCTCACACCAGTTAGAAGGGGCATCATCAGAAAATCTACGAACAACAAATGTTGGAGAGGGTGTGGAGAAAAGGGAACACTCTTGCACTGTTGGTGGGAATGTAAATTGATACAGCCACTATGGAGGACAGTATGGAGGTTCCTTAAAAAACTAAAAATAGAATTACATATGATCCAGCAATCCCACTACTGGGCATATACCCAGTGAAAACCATAATTCAAAAAGACGCATGCACCCCAATGTTCATTGCAGCACTATTTACAATAGCCAGGACATGGAAGCAACCTAAATGCCCATCGACAGACAAATGGATAAAGAAGATGTGGTACATATATACAATGGAATATTACTCAGCCATAAAAAGGAACGAAATTGAGTCATTTGTTGAGACGTGGACTGATCTAGAGACTGTCATACAGAGTGAAGTAAGTCAGAAAGAGAAAAACGGATGTCGTATATCAACACATGTATGTGGAACCTAGAAAAATGGTACAGATGAACCGGTTTGCAGGGCAGAATTTGAGACACAGATGTAGAGAACAAACATATGGACACCAAGGGGGGAAAACCGCAGTGGGGTAGGGATGGTGGTGTGCTGAATTGAGGGATTGGGATTGACATGTATACACTGATGTGTATAAAATTGATGACTAATAAGAACCTGCAGTATAAAACAAACAAACAAACAAACCAAAAAAACAACTAATACTAAAGTTTCTTTGGGTTATTTGTATGGAAATATGTTAATATAAATGTTTCAGACATTACATGAAATTTCTAAAAATCTTATATGTTCTGGTATAATGTTATAAGTCATAATTCTAGTTATTACTTTAAAATGTATATCTCAGAAATAACTAAATTTCCTTGTCAATTGCATTATTATGAACTTTCATCAAATCTTTAACCGTGGTCATTTTTAAGGCTTTTGTCATTTACAGACAGTTCTGGGTGTACTCTGATGCTTTTGCAAAAATGTTCCTATAAAAGGGTTTCATCTTCAAGGAATTCATGGAAAAGACTGACAAGTACAGGTTTCTGGTAACTGACTACACTGCGGAACTGAATGAATAAGCACTTTCAGAACTCTAATGGAAAACTGATGAATTCATAAAAGTGCTAACAAAAGATCAAGATGAAAAAAAAATTACATGGGACTGAGTGAACTGATGAGGATGATTATAATTTTTGTGACTTTCTGTTTGAATAAAAAAAAAATCCCACAAGGACTCAGAGGCAGAAAATATACAAATCAATTTTCACTGCAAAGTAAAGGAGCTGTTACAGTGGAGGATTCCTGGACTGAATGTCAATATTATGACATAGTATGAGTGTGTTTCGTGTTTGGTAATTGCAATCATTGTTGCTTTTGTTGTGGTCATCCATTTACAATGCTTGGTGTCAGTTTATCTCTTGTAAAAATAAAATACAGTGTGTGTGTGTGTGTGTGTGTGTGGAAAAAATAAAAATAAATAAAAATGGGGAACTGAGAAAAAAAATAAATTACAAAAAATAAAACAAAAAACCCAAAAGTTACCACTGTCATAGTAGAACCATCCTTCTTTATTTAATTTGAAGCATCCTAGGCTTAGAATCTTGTGTTTCTGGAAGGTAGTTTATACCATGACTGCTTCATCATGCCCCAGAAGACCTTCTTTCAGTTGAAGTCATGTATAGTTTAAGTGGTGTGAATTCTCTGCCTTTTAAACTTGCTTTACAAGCCTACCCTGAAAATAAATTATTTAGTCAACTTATTCTCACAACATGTCCCAGTTGCCTAGAAAGGATCAAATAGAACATTGGATGTACACACATACACATACACACACACACACAAAATGTAACTAAACAAAAAACACTTCAGTCTAATCATCTCTACTAAATTTTTTAAAATCAAATGTCGGGTTTATTCCACCTTGGGGATTCTATGTCAAGTTTATGTAACTGTACCTTTTGAATAGTGCCTATCTATACATTATAAAACTATCTAATATTAAGTTGTTAATTTATACACACACACAGAGAGACTTGCAGTATGTTGAAAGTATTTTTCCCTATTAAATTTATTTTCCAAAGAAAAATGATGTTGGTCATTTATTACTAATCTGAGTTGTACAACTATGGCTATCTATATATCCTGGCCAAAATCTTTAAACGCTTAGAAACCTGTCCTATTGAAATATATCAAAATAACTTATTTTTCCAACCGCTGGGCAGACTGTGTTTTATGGGGAAGAGCAGTTAATACACACATGAAAATCTCATCTGTAACCCAATCTGTTAGAGTTTAGAGGGTAGCAAATTCTTAACCCAGAATGAATCGTTCATGTTAGTTACTCTTGATTTTCCTTGAGGTGAACAACTTCTTAAAAAATTCTGAAAGCTGCAAAAAATTATTTTAAAACTCTAGTTCTATTCCTGAAATGAACTTCCAGCTCTTTGCATTTTCTCAGAGGTACGAAGGAAGTGTTCTGCTTTTCCATCTTATGGCTGGCAGTGGGCACCACAAAACTGAGCTAAGTACTTTAGGAGGATTGTAAAGATGTGTGCTGCAATATTTTTTTTTAAATAAATTTATTTATTTATTTTTGGCTGCGTTGGGTCTTGGTTGCTGCATGCAGCCTTTTTCTAGTTGCGACGAGCAGGGGCTACTCTTCGTTGCAGTGTGTGGGCTTCTCATTGCGGTGGCTTCTCTTGTTGCAGAGCACGGGCTCTAGGCACGCAGGCTTCAGTAGTTGTGGCTCGCAGGCTCTAGAGCGCAGGCTCAGTAGTTGTGGCACACGGGCTTAGTTGCTCCGCGGCATGTGGGGTCTTCCCGGACCAGGGCTCGAACCCGTGTCCCCTGCATTGGCAGGTGGATTCTTAACCACTGCGCCACCAGGGAAGCCTGTGTGAGGCAATATTGACCCAACAGTAACTTATAGCCTTAAGGAACAAAACATACCTATGCATATGAAGTGACTATAATTACAAAGCAAATACAAGCAAGGGCATGATAATGCAGCGGCAACTGTTTACAAGATTACCAAGGGGCTCCATATAAACTTAGTGAATCAATGATTAAAGGGATAATCACAGGTGAGAGCAAGCAGTTTGGGAGGGAATGAGTCTTGAACTAAGTTTTGAGGGACGTGAGAGGATAATAGTTGGTGAAGAATAGGTTGGAGGGAGAGTAGGTTGAAGGTTGAAGGAAGGGTGTACGTGGTGTCTCAGAGGTGGAAGGAAGCAAAAGGTATCTGGAATAAGCTGAGAAGACTGGCTTCGTGCATTCGTTCAATGACCGCTTGTACTCCAGGCACAGTGGCACACAAGGCAGCTAAGTTCCTTGCCCACGTTCTAGTGAAGGTGGCAGTCAATAAAAAACGAATCAACAAGTTAGGTAAGTATAGATTGTAATGTTATGAGGGGAATAAACAGGGTGCTTTATCAGAGAATTACGTGGGGTGTAAAGGAAATATTTTAAATCAGGGAGCCAGGGAAAGCCACTATGAGAGGTGATATTTGAAATGAGATCTGAAAAATAAGAATGAACCAACCACATAAAGAACTAGGGAGAAGAACGTTCTGGGCAGGGAGTACAGAAGATGCAAAAGTGTTACTGGTAATGGGAAAGTCTTGGTTAAACAGCAAAGAAGTGAGCGTAGCCAGAGTGTGGTGAGTGAGAATGGGTGAGATGAGGTTGGAGAGAGGGCCAAATCATATGTGGCCACTTGGCCCTTAGTAAAAAGTTAGATTTTATTCTAAATGCAGTGGGGAGTCATTGAAGGTTTTTATGCAGAGAAGCTGTATAATCTGATTTTCATTTTTAAAATATCCCTCTGCTGTGTGGATAACAGATGGGAAGAATGAGTCGAAAGACAAGTTAAGAGGCTATTATAAAGTCCAAGTAAGAAATGATGGCTTATGGGGAATTCCCTGGCAGTCCAGTGGTTAGGACTCAGTGCTTTCATTGCTGTGGGCCCGGGTTCAATCCCTGGTCGGGGAACTAAGATCCCACAAGCGGCGCAGCCAAAAGCAAAAAAATTAAAAAAAATTTTTCTTTAAATGATGGCTTGGACTAGAGTGGTAGCAATAAGGATGGAGAGGAGTGAATGGGTTCAAGATAAATTTTGGAGTTTGGACTCAGCAGGATGTACTGAGCAATTGAATGTAGGGAATAAAAGAAAGAAATCAAGGATGGCACCTAGGTGTTTTGCTTTTGACTTGATTAAAAAGGTAGATAATGTTGCCATTTGCTAAGGTGGGAAAGACTGGTGAGGGCCAGAGTTTTGGTGAGAAAGGAATTAAAAGTTCTCTTTTGGACATGTTAAATTTGAAATGCCCATGAGACATCCAAGTAGAGAAGTCAAGTAGACAGTTGACTGGAGCATAGGCTGTTCATGTAATTGTCCAAACCAGTTGTGGTAGACAGAATAATGAAACCCCCCCATCAAGGGTGTCCACATCCTAATCCCTAAGAACCTGTGAATATTTACCTTACATGGCAAAAGAGACTTATCAGATGTGATTAAGGTTAAAGATATTGAGATGGAGAAATTATCATGGCTTATCTGGGTGGGCCCAGATAAAGTGGAAGAGGAAGGTGGAAGAGAGACTTGAGGTTGCAAAAGAGGCAGAAGAAATGGGGCATGAGAAGGACCTGGCTGGCTTTTAAGACAGAGGTGGCCAGGAGCCAAGAAATGGGGGTGGCCTCTAGACGCTGAGAATTACTCTCAGCTGACTGTTAGCAAGGAAATGGGGACTTCAGTCCTACAACCACAAGGAATTGAATTCAGCCAACAACGTGAATGAGCCAGGAAACAGACTTTCCTCTAGAGCCTTCAGAAAGGGTTGCAGTCCTGCCAGACACCTTGATTTTAGCCCAGTAAGACCTGTGTCAGACTTCTGACCTCCAAAACTGTAAGATAATAAATTTGTGTTGCTTAATCCACTGAGTTTGCGATAATTTGTTACAGCAGCAATAGAAAACTAGTATACCAGAACACTATTGATAATCACATCAGGGTAATAGGCATAAACCTGGACTGTCCTGGCCGAACAGGACAAGTCTGTAGTTCAGGAGGGAGTGGTGGCTGGAGGTAGAAAGTTGGGTGTGGTCAGTAGATAGATAGCCTTTAAGCCAAGAGACTGAAGGAGACAACTGAAGCAGACAACCAAAGAAGTGGATGGAAAGAAACTCCTGGGGGGAGGGGGAAGCAACAAGAAATGACACTGAGGAGATGGTGGCTAAGGAAAGGCCTCAAGATGTGGAGGAGCTGGAAATCTTGTACCCTGCTGTTGGGAGTGTAAAATGGTAGGATCATTTTGGAAAACAGTCTGGCCATTCCTCAACTGTTTTAACACGGAGTTACCAAATGACCCAGCAATTCCACTCCTAGGTGTCTACCCCAGAGAAATGAAAACATATGTCCACAAAAAAACTTGTACAGGAATGTTTATAGCAGTGTCATTCATAATAGGCAAAATGTGGAAATGACCCGAAGGTCTATCAAGTGATGAATAGCTAAACAAAATGTGATACGGCCATACAATGGAGCTACTTAGCAATAGAAAGGAACTGACTATTGACACACAAATAAAGCATAGATGAATCTCAGAGTATATACATTGATATATCAAGTGAGAGAAGCCAGATGTCCCCATTCCCCAAAAAGGGTACCATACTATATGATTCCATTTATATGAAATTCTAGGAAATGCAAACGAATCTATAGTGACAGAAAGCAGATTAGTGGTTACTTGGGGAGGGATTACAATGGGACGAGAGATAATTTAGTGTGGTGATGGATACTGTTCACTATCTTAACTGTGGTGATGGTTTCATAGGTGTACATGTATGTTAAAAAGTATCAAATTTGGGCTTCCCTGGTGGCGCAGTGGTTGAGAGTCCACCCGCCGATGCAGGGGACACGGATTCGTGCCCTGGTCCGGGAGGATCCCACATGCCGCGGAGCGGCTGGGCCCGTGAGCCATGGCCGCTGAGCCTGAGCGTCCGGAGCCTGTGCTCCGCAACGGGAGAGGCCACAACAGTGAGAGGCCCGTGTACCACACACACACACACACACACAAAAGTATCAAATTTTATACTTTATGTAAGTTTCATTGTATATAATTATACCTCAATAAGACTGATATTTTGTTTTGTTTGAAGCAGTTACCCAGGGATGGAATCCATCAAACGCTTTCTAAGTCTGCCCAAAGGGGCCAGAAACAAAGTCCTTGATTGGGGGGCGGGGGGGCTTCAAATGCTAGGCTGAGGAGTTTAGGATTGATCCACTAAGCAAAAGGTAGTCACTGGTTTCTTGAGGAAACCAATGATGTGATGAAAACTGGATGTGAGCAAGATTGTTCCAAAAGCTGAAATAGAAATGAGAGACTAGAGACAGGAAGATTGGCCAGCAAACGAAGGGCACTGTTTTCTCCTCAGTGATTACACTGGTTTGGTGTGGGGTTTTTTTTTTGTTGTTGTTGTTGTTGTTTTTGTTGGTTTTTGCTTGTTTGTTTGTTTGTTTTTGGCTGCACCGCGCGTCTTGCTAGATCTTAGTTCCCCGACCAGAGATTGAACCCAGGCCCTCGGCAGTGAGAGCACTGGAGTCCTAACCACTGGACCATCAGGGAATTCCCCTCAATGATTACACTGTAAACACAAGTGTGATGTTACAGGCTTCCACACTGCAAATGCAAGCCCGGTCTAAAAAGTGAGTGATTTTTCTGGGGTATCTCTTAGAGTCTCAAATCCTCCTTAAATGGTCTCTGATATGGTTACCACATTATAAGTAGGGTCCTTACCTGGGTTAGAGAACTGGCTTACCACCCTACTTAAGCAGGGATGGAGTGATTTGTTCATTAAAACTCAGAGTTAGTCAACCTAAGTTAGTATTTTTCTTTTTTTTTAAAGATATATATTTATAGGGCTTTTTAAAAAATTAGTTAATTTTATTTTTGACTGCATTGGGTCTTCGTTGCTGTGCGTGGGCTTTCTCTAGTTGTGGCGAGCGGGGGCTACTCTTCATTGCGGTGTGCGAGCTTCTCATTGCAGTAGCTTCTCTTGTTGCAGAGCAGGGGCTCTAGGCATGTGGGCTTCAGTAGTTGTGGCACATGGGCTTAGTTGCTCTGTGGTATGTGGGATCTTCCTGGACCAGGGCTCGAACCCGTGTCCCCTGCATTGGCAGGCGGATTCTTAACCACTGCGCCACCAGGGAAGCCCAGTATTTTTCTTAGTATTAATAAAATCTAACATGTATTGAATGCTATGTACTAGACTGTTTATGCATATATTATCTCATTTAATTGTCCCTATAGTCCTTCAAGGTACAGGTACCATTATCATTCCCATTTTACACCTGAAGTCATGGAAGTCTGGAGAGGTTAAGCAACTTACCCAAGGCCTGACAGCAAGTGGCAGAGCCAGTATCTGAACTCTAGCAGTTTGGCTGCAGAGCCCACCCTCTTGACCACGGGGTCAAATTACCTCTCTCTTACTTTGTCCCAGATACCCAAACTCAGATGCTCAATCCATTCAATCTTATAGATACAAAGGAATAGAGCCACAGAATCTTAGAATTAGACGGGTGCAGAACTCTCTTCCCAGCCAACATAGCAATCTCGTCTACAGTGTCCCTAACAAGTGGTCATTTTACCCCAACTCTTAACATTTCCAGTGACAAGAAGTTCCCCACATCGTAAAGCAACCCATTCCACCTTTAAGTCGCTCTTTTGTTTGTTTGTTTTGTTTTGTTTTGTTTTGCCACACCATGTGGCTTGCGGGATCTTGGTTCCCCAACCAGGGATTGAGCCCAGGGCCCCAGCAGAGAAAGCACAGAGTCCTAACCACTGGACCACCAGGGAATTCCTAAGCAGCTCATATTTTAGAAAGTTATTTCTTGTTCAGCTGAAGTCTACCTTTGTGACACTTCTACCAGCTGGTGTTGATTCCATATAGAACGTCTTTTTCTCTTCCACCTGACAGCCCTTAAATTATCAAAACAGTCATGATGGTCCTCCTTCACCCAAAGCTCTTTCCCAGTTAAATCTCTCTCATTCATTCAGCCATTTCTCATAGGACATGATTTGCAGGTACTTCACTTTCCTGACTGCATTCTTTGAATATGTTCCAGTTTGTTAACGTCCTCTTAAACATGGCATCCAGAAGTAAGCACAAAGCTCTATGGGCAGAGAATGGACTTGAGGACACGGGGAGGGGGAAGGGTAAGCTGGGATGAAGTGAGAGAGTGGCATGGACATATATACACTACCCAATGTAAAACAGATAGCTAGTGGGAAGCAGCCGCATAGCACAGGGAGATCAGCTCGGTGCTTTGTGACCACCTGGAGGGGTGGGATAGGGAGGGTGGGAGGGAGACGCAAAAGGGAGGAGATATGGGGATATATATGTATGTACAGCTGATTCACTTTGTTATAAAGCAGAAACTAACACAACATTATAAAGCAATTATACTCCAATAAAGATGTTTAAAAATATATATACAATAAAATAAAATGGATAACCAACAAGGACCTACTGTATAGCACAGGGAAGTCTGCTCAATATTCTGTAACAACCTAACTGAGAAAAAAGTTTGAATAGATACATGTATATGTATAACTGAATCACTTTGTTGTACACCTGAAACTAACACAACATTGTTAATCAACTGTACTCCAATATGAAATTAAAAGTTTAAAAAATTAAAACTTGGGGGCTTCCCTGGTGGCGCAGTGGTTGGGAGTCCGCCTGCCGATGCAGGGGACGCGGGTTTGTGCCCCGGTCTGGGAGGATCCCACATGCCGCGGAGCGGCTGGGCCCGTGAGCCATGGCCGCTGAGCCTGCGCGTCCGGAGCCTGTGCTCCGCAACAGGAGAGACCACAACAGTGAGAGGCCCGCATACCGCAAAAACAACAACAACAACAACAAAAAAAAAAGAAATTAAAACTTGGGGAAAAAAAAAAAGCTCTATGGGTGGACCAGCAGAGGCCCAAATGGGACTAAAAGTCCCCTGATCTGTTGATGACCATCATCTTCACCCAACTCAAGACTCATCAGCATTTTCTGGCATTGCCAACTCACAGTCAAGTAAGGCCCTCTTCTTTTTCACACATGCTCTAGCTCCTTATCCTTAAATGTCCTGCACTAAATAGAGCATTAGAAACCTTTATTGTGGTCCTTCCCATTTTATAAGCCTGGGTTTATGCTGGACTTTAGCCCTTCTGACTCAGTTCCTAGAGGTTTGTGATACTCTTTGGTCTTTGTCCTTGGAAGCCTAGCCCTCACTGTGTCATCTGTATATGTACTTTCAAAATTTGAGCTCATCAGAGGATAACCTGGAAAGGGCATTTAATTCATTAGATATCTCTCCCTTTTTAATTTCTCATTGGAATTTTTCCAAATTGTACAGGTCTGAATTTTACCTTGGGAATCTCTCACCCTCCTGAGCTATCTTTCTGTTTGGAACTTGGCCAAGAGATCACGTTTATCTTTTCTCTGATCCTTCTGAAGTCTAACACACACACTCCACAGGTTAGTTAACCTATCTGACTATGCCGAGCATTCTTTTGTTTGACAGATCCAGACCAGTCAGTCTTGGTCAGTTTCCCTTAGATTCCTGTCACTTTTACTTTGCTAACCAGATCTTCCTTATTTATTATCAGGATTAAGCCTAGTTTAGCAAGTTACCTCATTGCTTCTTCAGTGTTCTGAGAACTGTAATTATCAGCAAGAGAGTATAGAATTTATCCAGTGTGTTGCTATCAGAATAATGAAACCTACAGCAGATATTCAGATGGTTTGTCCCTGATCAACATTTCTAGTCTAGGTGATGGCTTTATGGAGTACTATTCATAGCTTTTATCTATCTAGGCAATCTCTAGATATACTTCCACAATGACAATCACTTTCATCTCTCCCTTTCATTTTCATGGAATGCTTTTCACCCTCCCACCAATGAATTGTTCTCCTTCTATATGGTATCTCTCTGAACCAGGTTTACCCTTCCTTTTTCTGATGCCAGTCAGAAGTCCCATTCCATCAAGTTTGAACAATACCTATAAAATTGTGTTTTCTTGCTTGTATTGACATTCTACATTCACTTTATTACCCATACTCTGGGTGTGTTAGTACATAGATAACTGAGGCCTTAAGTATCATTTCTGACCCTCTTCCTTGTTTTTTTTTTATTTTATTTTATTATTATTATTTTTTTTTGTAATACGCGGGCCCCTCACCGTCGTGGCCTCTCCCCTTGCCGGACGCGCAAGCTCAGCGGCCACGGCTCCGCGGCACGTGGGATCCCCCCGGACCGGGGCACGAACCCGTATCCCCTGCATCGGCAGGCGTACTCTCAACCACCGCGCCACCAGGGAGGCCCCTCTTCCTTGTTTTTTCTGAGAGTTACTAGGCACTGCCTTAGCTTTAGTTTCTCCTTCTTAATTATATATGTATTCTACACAACTTCCAGAACACAACAGTTACTAACACAGAGCTCCCACTATGTCTCACTGGAGGAATTTGTTTTTGATGAATTGACTAGCCATATATCATTATCAGCATCATTATCATTGACATTAGTCTCTATTTTCCTGGACTCTTGCTACTGGTTTCTTTTTTTTTTCCTTTTTTTTTCTTTTGACTTTTTCATTTTTTTAACTTTCAGAAATAAAAATGTTGCCCCCAAAAAACCAGTATAAAGAATTTCCATGTATCCTTCACTCAGCTGCTCCAAATGTTAACATCTTACATAACCACTATAACTAAAAGTACTATTGGTAGCCTATTATTAACTAATCTACAGATATGTATCCAAATTTCAATAGTACCATCAATGTCCTTTTTCTGGTCCAGGATCCAATCCAGGATCACACATTGCATTAACCTGTCATTCTCCTTAGGCTCCTTTAATCTGTGACAGTTCCTCAGTCTTTGTCTTTCATGACCTTGACACTTTTGAGAACATCTGACTCCTTGAGGTACACCTGGTCACTGGCAACCAGGAGAGCTCCAGCTCACAGTAGATTTAGCAAAATACCAAGTCATGACATGGACTCGCTTTTAAATGTATTTCATCTTCAGTAAAACTACACTTAAGCACCCAAAGACTGAAAAGGGACAAGTTCTATGTAATTATTTGATCATCTTTTTGTGGAGAGAGAGAAATCTAACAGAACAATAAATGTGGAGGTGCTTGAAACAGTAAAAGAGCTTTGGACTAGAATATGGTAGGGACATCATGCTCAAAGGGAGTAGCAGATGTGGCCAATGAAAGGTAGAAAAAGGTACATAAGTGATGGTGAGGTGGGTCAGAGTAATTAATATTTGAATAAAAATGCATTTATCAGAATGTCAAGAGTTCAGACTAGAAAGGTTTTGAATTGTATTTTGAAATGCATTCTAAAACCCACCTCCCTCCAAACAAAATGCTCCAGAGATTTTTTGTTTTAGCTGTTCATTCTCTCACCAGTAGAGGTAGAGGATTGGCTACCGCTTTCAGAGAACACACTCTGTCACTAAAATTGCACAGCAAGGTCATTTCTGTATCCAGCTGCATTTCTATTATTATCAGCTAACAAGAGCATAGCGGCCTCTCGAGAATACAGGTCAAAGATAGCCCCCAGGATCAACAAAGCTGGAGTGAAAATTTCACTTCTTTGAAAACTTGCTGTGTGTGCTCAACACTTCGGATTGCTGGGGTTCTTGGGAAGACTAAGGAATTGCAAAGTATACTTAGAGGAAGGACCTGACATTCCTGGAGGAATCCTAGAATTGGGTCCTTTAACGGGCAGATCTGGAGAAGGTGGGAGAGGGCAAGAAAGTAAAGTGAGGGGTATGCCACCTATGTTTTCAGTGTGCTGGGTACCTAGGGCTCAGCTGCAGTTGGAGTTTTCAACAGTTATCCTTACTTTTATAAACATGGTTGTGATTACTTACATAGGATTTGTGATAACACTCTCAGCTCCTGTTCTGAATCTGAGGGAGTGTACTCAAGCTAACAAGTAGGTTTTTAAGGACATGTGTGGCAAATGCTCCCCCAGTGCAGAGATTAAGGGACTCAGTAAGCACTTGTCCCTTGACACAATGGGTGTCAATCTAGTTCTATTGATTCCTCTAAACTTTTCTGGAGTTCAGGAATCTACTCAATTCAAGAGCACTTTACCTGGGGTCCAGGCACCCAAATGCCAGTCTAATTCACACAACCTCTTAACCTTAACGGTACAACCTCTATCTTTGGCTTCTGGCTAAAATAATTTCTCCACCCACTACTGAGTTCTTTGGACTCTCCTCTGCCAATTCCCGGCAAGATCTCTGTTAAACTGCATTTGCAAATCGGGGTCTGGGACACGCTGACGGTGTCCCAGCTCTGCTGTTCCCCAGTTTCCTCTAGCGTCACCCGTCAAGCTCCAGGTCAGTGCTAGGTCTAGGGTGAGGACAGTGAGGCACTTGCCTTGGTACCAAATGTAAGAGGGCTCTAAACAACTCAGTAATCAAGACGAATGATTATTTTAATACACTATTTTTAAATATCAAAAGGAATACAAAAATCCATGATAAACAACGTTTCGAAATTTATAATAAAGGCAGGCTCCCATCTTGCACTCGTAGGGTCCTGCCTCACTTGCCTCACCCTCATTCCAGCCCTGGGGCTCCAAGTAAACTTTATTTACAAAAACAGGCGACCGGCCAGAGCTCCATACTTTGTCTACACGAATCTTTCTTTCTTTAAAATATTGCATTAAATATTATTTATCTTGACTACCAAGTTTGGGAGGGGGGTGTTTGTTCTTTGGAGTCGCCTTAAATATCGCGCCTCACCCTTGTCCAGGCACGTCGCGACCTCCCCTCCCTCCGCGCCCCCAGGCCTCCCCCAGGGTCCCGCGTCCGGGCCGGGTACTCTCTGGGGCCGCCCCTTCCTCGGGCCGGGTCAGGCGCTGCGGGCGAGCCGGGTAGACGCGGAGGGCAACCGGTGCCCGACTCCATGGCTCCTCCCTCCGCGCGCTGAACCACTCAGCAGCCCCGGCGTCCGCCCCCGACGCCGGCCGCCCTGGCGCCGGCCTCCCCTATATAAATCGGCCATTTGCTTCGCTCCGCCCCAGAGCCTCGGAGTCCAAGCCGGTTTCTTACTGTTCCCGCAGACGCCCGCCTCCTCTTTCCTTCCAACATGACAGATGCCGCCGTGTCCTTCGCCAAGGACTTCCTGGCAGGCGGAGTGGCCGCGGCCATCTCCAAGACCGCCGTAGCGCCCATCGAGCGGGTTAAGCTGCTGCTGCAGGTACGTCCCGGAGTCCGAGAGCCCGACCAGGAAGTGGGGGGAGGGGGTCGCGCGGGAAGCGGTGCCCCAGGGCCTGGGGAGAACGAACCCTCTGGACCAGTCCAGGGAAGTGGCAGCGTGGGAGCAGGGGTGGCCGCAGGGTCGGACCAAAAGGCAGACTTGAGGGAGATGCTTTAGTGATCTGAAGTTCAGGATCTAGGAGAGGGTCAGGGGCGGAGGGTCGGGGGAGGAAGCCCAGGGCCTGGGCATCCCGGAGGCAGCGAATTCGGATGGGACAGCCCGGGGGTGACTGGCTCCCGGGCCTTGAGGTCAAGGGCTAAGCCTGAAAGCCGGCACTGAAAAGAGGGACACCTGCCCTTACCGAAGACCTCAAGGTCGCGGCAAGGAGATAGCAGCCCCGTGGAGGCCGTGCGGCCGGTGGAGCTGCCTCACAGCTGGCCGCCGCGCTCTGACCTAGCCGGGCCGGAAGCCGGCGCAGGGAAGCGCGTGTCCCTTCTGCGTCCTCCTCCGCGCAGCCGCCGGCGCGTCCCCGCGGCCTGGCGGCCTGCGCGGCGCGCTCTCCCGCTCCGGCTCTAGAGGGCGCGCCTGCACGGGCGTAGGGGTGGTGGCCCACGGGTCACCTCCAGGAGAGGAGGGGGGCCAGAGCGGGAGGGAAGCCGCTCCGGGGACCCTGAGGCGTAGGCCACGGTCACCAAGGTGACTGCGCCCGACGTGGGCCTCGCCCTGATGCTTCTGAACCTGTGTCTGAGGTAATGACTTTTCTCCGAGGCCTAAAGGTCATGGGTCCGCTTGAAGGTGCCTCCTCCCCATCCAAAGGGATGGAGGCTTAATGCTTCTAAGGGTGCAGATCACCTCTTCCACCTGTGACAGCGTCAGAGGTTTGGGGGGCGTCCAGCCTGTGTGACATAGAAGACTAGATTTGGGGAAAGTGGGAGCCAGCTAACCTTTAAGGGTGTCTATTGAGATGATATAATCTCTTCCCTTTTCCCTTCTCCGTGGTTATAACTCTCCCTGTTGGCCTCCTCCTTATCTGTCAGGTGCAGCATGCCAGCAAGCAAATCACTGCAGATAAGCAATACAAGGGCATCATAGACTGCGTGGTTCGTATCCCCAAGGAGCAGGGAGTCCTGTCCTTCTGGCGTGGTAACCTGGCCAATGTCATCAGATACTTCCCCACCCAGGCTCTCAACTTTGCCTTCAAAGATAAATACAAGCAGATCTTCCTGGGTGGTGTGGACAAGAGGACCCAGTTTTGGCGCTACTTTGCAGGGAATCTAGCATCAGGCGGTGCCGCCGGGGCCACATCGTTGTGTTTTGTGTACCCTCTTGACTTTGCCCGTACTCGTCTAGCAGCCGATGTGGGCAAAGCTGGAGCTGAAAGGGAATTCAGAGGCCTTGGCGACTGCCTGGTTAAGATCTACAAATCTGACGGGATTAAGGGCCTGTACCAAGGCTTTAATGTGTCTGTGCAGGGTATTATCATCTACCGAGCTGCCTACTTCGGTATCTATGACACTGCGAAGGGTAAGTTTGCTGTGTGCTTCAAAACTGTGTTCTCATGAGATCATTTATAAGATTGTTGTGCCATCCTAATTTTCCAGGAGCCAGAGATTTCTTTGTAATTGCTGATGGAAGCCAAGGTCACCCAGTACAGCCCTTTGTGTACAGATGAGATGTTGGGGATGAGGGAATGTGGCAGACAACAAGTCAGGAGGACTCTGCTTTCTGGTCAAAGTGTCTCTTTTCTATCCTCAGGAATGCTTCCAGATCCCAAGAATACGCATATCTTCATCAGCTGGATGATCGCACAATCTGTCACAGCGGTTGCTGGGTTGACTTCCTATCCATTTGACACAGTGCGTCGCCGCATGATGATGCAGTCAGGGCGCAAAGGAAGTAAGTTCCGCTTGAGCAGAAGACGAAGATGTGGGCATGGAGCATGGGCACAAACTAGCCATGCCTGTCTTTGAAAATGGCAATCTGTTGAGATCGCAGATGGGGTTGGTTGGTCTGTGTCTACTGCACAGTTGCCTTTGAGTGGGCCCTTTGGGTGCTTATGCCCAAGAGGCATCCATGGTATTAGAGATTAAGACCAGCGGGTAGTCTACATATCCCTGTTGTTCTCTAGTCACCAGAGTAAGATTTCAGTGTTGCCCACACTAATGTGTCAGTTTTGGATTTTTAAAAACTGACATTAGCTCTTAGAGGTGGGGCTCTGGTTTAGTCTAGTTAAACCTAAGGATATTTCATCAGCCTCAGGTCACCAGCTCCTTGTCTTTTGTCCTTTGCAGCGGATATCATGTACACAGGCACACTTGACTGCTGGAGGAAGATTGCTCGTGATGAAGGAGCCAAAGCCTTTTTCAAGGGCGCGTGGTCCAATGTCCTCAGAGGCATGGGTGGTGCTTTTGTGCTTGTCTTGTATGATGAAATCAAGAAGTTCACATAAGTTATTTCCTGGTTTTTCTTCTTCTGTGAACAGGCATGTTGTATTATATAACATATCTTGAGCATTCCTGACAGACTGTTGGCTGTCTATTTATCAATGGCAACTATTTACTGGTTGAAAATGGGAAGCAATAATATACACCTGACCAGTTTTCTCTTAAAGCCATTTCCATGACGATGATGGGACACAATTATGTTTTTTATTTTAGTCACTCCTGATGAAATAACAAATTTGAAGAAATAAAAAATACCTGAAATATAATTTTGTTTGTGGTTTATTTTCATATAAAAGTACATTTTATAATTTAGTAAGTGCTGTGTTTGAGTAAAATGCTACATGTTTGATAAATGCTACAGTATCTCCTGAGATGAAGAGCTTTCTTCTACTTAGCAAAGAATAGCTCAGTCGTGTGACCCATCAACATTCCCAATACATTAGCAAAGTGAAATTCAGACCCAAAGCATCCAAAAAACCATTGGTCCATTGCCTGTGGACAGTCATAGCTGATGAGCTTTCTCTAAAAAGTACTATGTACCCACCTTTCCTATCTTGTGGTTATTAATCAAGAAATATAAGCTGAATTGTTCACTTTAGAATGGTGGTTCTATGAATTTCACCTCATTTCAACAGAAGTATTGTAAAATATAAGGTGGTAACAGCTAGCAGCTTTTGTCCAGTTGCCTTCCCTCATCTGTCTTCACCTGTCTCAAGTCATTTTAATTTAATCCTGTTCAAAGCAGAGGATTAGAGCTGGCACAGTTACATGGTGCTGAGATGGCAGTGCTGTTAAAGATTATGGAGAGAGCTGCCACGACCTCAAAACTCATTTTACAAAGAAAATGGAGCATCTGAATCTTGCCTAACATGCAAATAAGCCTAGTCAATGGAGGACATTTGTTTTTTTTTGGATAAACCCTTACTTGGGATCCATGTGAGAGTGTTTGCAATTTCTGTAGCTCTTGATACGGCCTCAGAAATCCAGTGGATCTTACCTGTAACACGAGATTTGTATGAAGAATAAAGCACCATGGCTGTCAAGCCACAACATTTCAAAGTAGAAAGTGATAGGATAGGTGGTCCATGTGCACAGGTAAAACATTCCTGAGGAACATCTCACACACTGGCATGTTTAAGTGCCACTCACAGACGGGGTCTGCATCACAGGCATTGGTGCCCAGGGGATCGTAGAGTTTGTTATGTGTCCCCTGGCCAAGCACCTTAATTGTAGTATAGCTTAGTTGTTGAGAACTCTTCACAATGTATACATATCGGATCGTCAAGTTGTATACCTTAAATATATACAGTGTTTACGTGTAAAAGGTGTGGTAATAAAGTTGTTAAAAAAAAAACCCCAGAACTCTACTGGCATCAGGCCTGGATTCTGCCACTTGCTCTGCTGTTGGGTAAGTTATTTAATTTCTCTCAGCCCCAGTTTTCCTCATCTATAAAATGAGAATAATAATGCCTGCCTCCGAGGGTTGTTTCAAGGATTAAAGAATTTATGCAAAGCATCTACCATAGAACATACATAATAAACACTCTATAAATGGTAACTGTGATAATCATTACGAGACAGTTAAGGTTTCAGGGACTCCAGAATCGGAAGTACCTGGATTTGAATCCTGGCTCTGCTGCTTATTTAGCTGTGTGGCCTTGGGCGAGTCACTTATCCTGGGTCTCAGTTTCCTCATCTGTAAAGTGGGGATTTAATAGTGCTAGCCATATTTCCTAGGGGTGTTGGGAGTGAGGGTTAAGTAACATAAAGCATGTAGAGCAATCAGTATGGCGCCCGGCATCTGGTAAGCACTCTGATGTGAGTTTTTCATAATCAGACATCCATTTTGTTGAATGAAGATCTGCCCAAGCAGAGAACTACTTAAAAATGAATTCAAATCCACTTTTCTTTCTCTGCAACAGCCTACACATACTATTTTTTGCAGAATTTATATAAAATAAACTTCAGCTTAGGTCTTTTTCAGAGAATTTGTTCCTGAAAGGGGATAAGAGGCTCTCCACTTAGGGCTGCAAACCACAATACAAGAGAACCCAAGCCCCCTTTATGGTTATTACAATAGATGTGGACTCACTGAGCTGGCAGCTATTAAAATAAACCTAGGACCGAGCATTAATGATCAGAAAGAAAGAAGTGGTGCTTCCTACAATTGGGTGGCTGACAGATGAGGTGTTTTTTTTCCTCTCTCTCTTTCTATTCTTGTTGTTCAATGATTTTTGAAATTTAATTTAAAGACAAAGTGGTTTTAATCTCTCCAAGCTGTGCAGGATAGTGCTATAGAATTCATTATGTCCATTATGCTCATGCGAACATTGATGGTACACAATCTTAGCAACCCCCTAATTTATGCCGTTGTTTTGTTACTATTCAAAGCCTAACAGGATCCGTGAAGCCTGATTCCAGGTGAGAGAGCCAGAATACAGGTCAGCTCGCACACAGCCATGCTCCCCATTCCAGGGGCCACTCCGCCCAGTCACTGAAGGCGGTGTGCTCCGGGTGCTCCAACCGCTGGAGAAAGAAACGAGGGGTGTCTCCCCACAGGGACAGTTGTCGTGGATGGTAAGTCATTTAAGTCATTATTTTTGTATTAAAAGAGATGCAGATACGTTAGAGAGTCTATTGCACAATTTGAATGTGTTTTAAAGCTGCAAAGAGAGTTCTTGTGTATAGAGGACCATTTCTGGCACTGCCCTCAGACCCCAGGGGGAAACCTTTCAGCCTTCTCTGCCATTATGGACACTTCAGTAGAAAAAATCTTAAAGTATTGCTGTACCGGATGCTAGATTTTCAAGCGTCCGTGTTCCTGTGGTAAATTGCATTTCTCCTGTGAAGTTTGTGAGTATAGTATTTCTAATTTGATTTTTTAGGTTTTCAACACAGTATCTGTACATGGTCATCAAAGTTGAACAGTAAAAAAAAGATATAAAATGAAAACCAAACATTTCCCTGTCCTCCCTCTCCCATCACTAATCCCCCTCCTCAAAAGTAACCATTATGAACAGTTTCTTGTCTATCCATCCAAAAAAAAAAATGTAATGCATCTTGTTGTAAGAGTAGCTGATTTGTTTTTATCTGAATCATATTCTGATTGCTTGGATTCAAAATGGCATGATTCTTTTAGACCGGTGTCAGACTGTGGACATCAGGACTCACAGACGCTGTCAGAGGCAGGAGGGTAGGGAAAGGGTAGCTTCTGGACTCTGAGCAAGGATTTCTAAGTATGACCTTTTATTAAAACGTTAAAAGGAAGCCAGTACTTTCCTTTGCGCTTTTAGCTTTGGTCGCTGAGTGACCCGGGGGCAAGTCACTTTTCACATCACAACCTTAATTTCTCCTCTAAAGTCCTTCCAGTTTAGATGTTCTCTGGGTCCATCATTTTTACATAAAGCAGAATCTGTGAAAGGACTGTGATTAGGTGATTGAATCCTTCCAGAGAACATTTTAAAATATCTATCACAGTCGTAAGTGAATAGTCTCTGACTCAGAACAGTCATTTGCAGACTGTGTGGGTGGGTTGGCGTTGGCAAATAAAATTATGAATGTAAAGATTTACATTAATTTCAAGACCAAGAAGCTGAGCAACAAAATTACAGCTCAGAGTTTGGGTCAAAGGTGGTCTGATTTACCTCAAAATAATTAACTTCGGTCTTTTCAGAGCCTCATTTTATTATGTGTAATGTGCACTTCGGTATGCAGGTGGAGATTTATTGGAACAACAAATATTGGATGCTACAATTTCTGGACACACACAAAAATGCCTTGCGGTCCACTCAGAATGTTTGGAGGAGCTTGCCCATCATTTCAGCCATTTGCTTTAAGTGCAGGTGAACAAATTCAGATGCATGGTGTTCTTCTTAGCCAAAGGCTTAAAAGAGCCTTTGGTATCCCGGCAACAAATATAAACAATGTTCAAGTGACAGACTGGGCAGTATTTTCACTGTTCCCTCTTCGGAGACACAACTGAGTGACATGAAAAGAGTATTAATCCATGGTTTTTCCATGACTGTCAGTCGAAGTGGGGTCTCATTTTGATGGTGAGCGTCCATCCTGGGATTTCATTTCCTTGTGTGACTTTTGTAATGCAGGGAGGAAATTTAGCACTGTTGAGATTTAAGGGAACTTGTGGGATCTAATCCCCCAACATGTTTCACCGTCTCTAATGTTTTCACTCCCACAGCGGAGATAGTTGTGGCCATAAAGACATAACTGTGCTAGACCACTCTTGACAGATCAACTTCGGAGGGCCTTGTGTTTGGGAGTGAAAAGGGCAAGTCTTCCGTCTAAATGAGCTTCCAATGCCCTGCTGGGTGAGGAGCAAACATACTCTCTCATGGCAGAGAGAGACATGCCGCAAACCTAACGATGCTTCAGCCTCGGAGCCACCCCCTTGCACGGGCCCCTTTCCAGCCCTGGGAGGCACCGTGGCAATATATTCATTTGGTCATCTGGTTTTGTCAAATGTTCAAAAGATATGTTTGTGTTTTTTAAAAGAGGGCACCCAGATTATATCTAACTATATAAACTGATATCCCCACAAAACCTGCATCTACTGTACCTGCTGGTGGAGCTGGAATAGAAAAAGGAATTTGGAGGCAGCCCTGTACATCAGGCAGAGGTGTTACCCAGGTCTGGGACTTCCTTGTCACCTGGTCTCCCCACTGCTCCCCATCTTCCCACTCAGGACTTGCTCATGAGACTCTTTTGGACTAGAGGTCTCATTTTCAAATACCAAACTTTCTCACTTGACAGCTGTGCAATTTTTTGTTTTTTTTGGCCTTACCACTCAGCATGCAGGATCTTAGTTCCCCGACCAGGGATCGAACCCGTGCCCCCTGCAGTAGAAGCACAGAGTCCTAACCACTGGACTTCCAGGGACCTCCCGACAGCTATCCAATTTTTACTTAACTGCTTTGTGCCTCAGTTTCCCCATCTGCCATTCATGGATAACAACAGTACCTACCTCATAGGAATAGTGTGAAGATTAGCAAGGTTGATATGTGTAAAGTTCTTAGAACAATGTGGGCACCCGCTTTACACAGTTTTGCTATTATTATGACTGTTATTGTTTTATTGGAATGCTTTAAATGATTTTTGTTTCATTCATGGGAGACTGATGTAATGCATTTATCCCTGACCTACAGATTTCTGAAACAGTCTCAAGAAAATGCCACATGCCCTATAGACAGTGAATCACACACACACACACACACACACACACACACACACGAACAAAGCAAAGGTTGTAAAGAAAGAAAAGGACACTTGGAGTGGACTGAATAGAAACGTGGTTATAGTGGTAATCCTGAACTCTAAGTTAGAGCACTTATTTTACAACACTGACTATTCAAGGGAGCAAAGGCCAAAAATAAATCCATCCTGCCTCATACCCAGACCCCACTGCCCTGCTGGCCCAGGGGCACTATGGGATCACCAGGGTTCCCTTTGCTCTTGTAGTATTTCAAGGAATCCATGAGGTCCCGGCCTGATTACCCAAGTCTATGATGTGACTCCCTAGGGAAAGAAGCTGCTGCGGAGAGGCAACACACCAAGACCTTTGGAAGCAAAAGATATCCTTTCACTTTTGCAATTAAGTTCAGGAATCAGGAGTCCCTTTGTTACAAAAATTGAGACTTGTAGTGGGCTTACCCTAGAAGTGAAGGTCAGGGGGTAAAAGTGCTTGCGCTTCTGGGTAAAAGCATGCTGTTTGCCAATTAGGATTTAAAAGCTGGGAGTTTGGCCATTGAAATTGTAATCCCACTTCAGCTCCATGTTTCTCTGTCTGTCTTGGGTCACATCACACCTCATCATGGGTTAGTGCCTCATTTTGTCCACCAGGAAGATTGGGAATCAACTTTTCTTGTTTGGGTTACAATACCATTTGGTTTCTTTTTTAAAAAAATTTTTATTGAAATGTAGTTGATTTACAATGTTGTGTTAGTTTCAGGTGTACAGTAAAGTGATTCAGTTATACACACACACATATACAAATATTTTTACAGAATCAGATACAATATCATTTCTTAAGTCTTCTACCGAGGACTGTGGCCCTTTTCAGAATTTGTAGATCTAGACGTATTGGGTTGTTAAGCCTGCTTCTGCTGATTAAACAATCGATACAACCAAATACCATGATTTCTCTAAAACTACAGAATCAGGATCATAGCTAATTATTTTGACCTCCTATATGCCAATGTTGTGCTAAGCACTTTGCATGGGTTAACTCTCCTGGCCCCCTCAACAGCCCTGAGAGGTAGGTATTGTTATTAGCTCCATTTTACAGCTGATGAAACTGAGGCTTAAAGAGGTAAGGTAACGTACTCTGAGCTGTCCTTGACTTTCAAAGAGAACCTCAAGGCTATCCTGTCCAACTACTTATTTTCAGTCATGAAATATATTAAAATATGAAAGCTGGCTAGTTTCAACAACAGACAAAATCCACCTGACAAATATTCAATTAAATAGAAATTGTAATAACCAAAGCACTGTTTACAGAGTTCATTTTTAGAGTATGGGTTATTTACTATTCCAGCCAATTTAACAATTATTGTTTAAGAATAATTACTTGAACCTAAAGCTACATTTGATTTTATTCAAGTTTCCCTAGCTTTTCAGGACAGACCCTCCTTTTAAATTTATTTTATTTATTTTATTTTTGGCTGCATTGGGTCTTCGTTGCTGTGCACGGGCTTTCTCTAGTTGCAGCGAGCGGGGGCTACTCTTTATAGGGTGCGCGGGCTTCTCTTGTTGCGGAGCACAGGCTCTAGGCGCGCAGGCTTCAGTAGTTGTGGCACATAGGCTCAGTGGTTGTGGCTCATTGACTTAGTCGCTCCATGGCACGTGGGATCTTCCCGGATCAGGGCTCAAATCCGTGTCCCCTGCACTGGCAGGTGGATTCTTAACCACTGCACCACCAGGGAAGCCCCCAGACCCTCCTTTTAAAAGGAGGCACTGAGCAAGCGCCCGTCTAATGTTATTTGCCTGAGGCTGGGGTTATTGGGTTATTGAGCCATTGGGTAAGGCCCAACCCAACTAACAGAACCACATGACCATGTGGTGTTTGGCGCCCCCTCACCTCTTGCCAGGGTTAGGGGTTGGGAGGGGCCGTCTCAGCAAAATGCTGACACCCCGGGGGTTGGTCTATTTTAGCTGATTGCACCAGCTATGGAGAGACAGTAACTTGTGCCTCTTGTCCTGCTACTTCCACTCATGCTCCAAAGTCCCAAACCAAGCTGCTTGCCATTCCCTCACCAGGCATTCACGTTCATATTTCTAAGCTTTGCTGTACTATTATGTGGACTACAGAAAAACGCTCAACCTAAAAGTCGTGAGTTATGTTTTATTCGGGGACCTTACTGAGGACTGCACCCGGGGAGACTGCCTCTCAGACAGCTTAGAGAACTCTGAGGAACTGTTCCAAAGAGGCAAGGGAGGGGCCAGGATATATAGGAGTTTTTGCTGGAAAAAAAAAATGTGGTTGAATATCAAAAGATTACTGCTAATCACAAAAACAGGCACCTCAAGTTAATGAGTTTAGCACTTTTCCATGTATGGGAAGATGCAAGAATCTGGGCTCATTGAAATCGTTCCTTAGATATGCATCTTAACTATCTATAGCCAGTATCCCATTTTTCTCCTTTCTGAATTCCCCTCAGGGTGCGCCGTGTTGGGCTGGGGGTGCAGCTGCAGTGGCTCCTGGCCTGATGGCGGGCAACATTCTTTGTTTACTGAAATGGCAGGCGGTTTTGTCCGCAGTTACACCCCCCCACCCCGCCCTCTGCCCCGCCCCACCTGCCCTTCCCTACCTCTCTGTCAAGGCACGGTCCTTCAGGACCCAGTTGCCATCACGCCTTTTTCTGCAAGCCTCCCCAGACTCCACTAGCCGGTGCTCGCTGCCCTTTCCTTTGAACTGCTAAAGTAGTCTACTTATGTCAGCTCCATGAGCCAAGGAATTTTGTCTGTTCAATTCATGGTTGTATCCCCGGTGCCTAGAACGGTGCCCGGCACATAGTAGTTGTTCAAGAAATTATTAAGCAAATTAATTATAATGTTTGTGTCATTGTATGATGACTAAGTATTTACTTGGCTGTCTCCATTAGGGGCTATTCTTGTTCCTCTTTACATTCCTAACATGGAGCAGAGAACTTAACACATAGCGGATGTGTGGTAAATGTCCATTGGAGGGAGAAATGAATGAGAGGATGAATGAATGAACATGTAAACTGTGCTCCTGCAGGAGTGAATATTGGTTGGATCCAGCATCTTGCTCCCTGGGAACGACTCTGCAGTAATAAATTGCACAGGGCCTTCTTTTTTTTTTTTTTTTTTTTTTTTT
>NW_006792210.1:242785-243790 GCF_000442215.2 Lipotes vexillifer | reverse complement strand
CGTTATGCGGGCCTCTCACTGTTGTGGCCTCTCCCATTTGCGGAGCACAGGCTCCGGACGCGCAGGCTCAGCGGCCATGGCTCACGGGCCCAGCCACTCCGCGGCACGTGGGATCCTCCCGAAACGGGGCACGAACCCGCGTCTCCTGCATCGGCAGGCGGACTCCCAAGCACTGCGCCACCAGGGAAGCCCGCACAGGGCCTTCTTGATTGGCATCTATTGTTTGCCCAGCTCCTGGCCTTAGAGGGGGGCTCTGGATATAGCAGGGGTTTGGAAATCACTGGGTTCCCATACTGCTGCTATATTGTCCGTGCTAGAGCCAGGGTCTTAGAAACCCCCTCCCCAAATCTGTGTGAAAAATAGGTGTGACTCCACAGCAAGTCCTCCTAGCAACCTGTGGACATATGCTGCCTATTCAATCACGAACCCCAAACACGGATCCCTCCATATAGTAAGTGCTTGATGGGTATCTGGTTGTGATGGTGACAATGCTGAACACTGACTGTCACACAAGATGACTCAGGCCACTGCAAGGGGAGAGGAATAGGCATGTTACTGGGGCACCTGAGGACGCTGCCATCAGAGCTGTACCGACTGCACACCCACGTGACTTATTAGGGCTGATTAGGCCAGACATACTCCTGTGCCTGGGCCTGATGTTCCCAGCCTCTAAGACAGACCCAGCCACAGAAAGCCGATGAGAACCCTAGAGTGAATGTGACCCTCTTTGATCTGCTCTGAAGGCAAGTGGGTTTGCTCTCTCTTGAAGGTGGGTGGGAAGCCCCCAGGGATTTGCTCTCTTACCGCTCACCCATTGTCATTTCTAGAGCTTTTTATTGTGGGCTAGACACTCTTCTAATTGTGTATGGATTCTGTCATTTAATCCTTTCAGCTGCTTTATGATGCAGGGGCTATGATTACCATTTTCCAGATGTGGATAACTGAGGCAAGCCATATATATATATATATATATATATATATATATATATATATATATATATATAT
>NW_006792210.1:222902-242775 GCF_000442215.2 Lipotes vexillifer | reverse complement strand
GCCCCTGCAGCTGAAAACCCTTAAAGCAGAGGGCCCCCCCCCCCACTTAAGAGAGGACCAGGAAGCGCTGCAGGATTATGTGGTTCCTGGAAAATGACCAGGGAGATCCGATGAAGGAGAGTGGTCTGCAGCATCAGGAGAGGCCTTGGTGTAGTGGTTAGAAGATGGCTCTGCCTCTTTCCAGCTGTGAGGCCAAGCGGTGGACAAGGTGCTAAGTTCTCAGTGCCTCAGCTTGCTCAGCTGTAAAATGGGATCAAAAAGAGCACTGTAGTGCGGATTAAATGAGTCAGTACTTGCGAGGCGCATGGAACAGAGCTTGGCACAGAGTACGTGCTTAAGTGTTAAATGACGGCGGGGCTCTCTGGAGACCGCCAGCCTCGTCCCTTGAGGTGCTGGGTTTTTCAAGGGAAACGTTGTAGGGGGCGCTCTCGGCATGTTAGCTACGATAGTCTTTGCTGCGGACGGGGAGTGGGGGAGGAGTAGCAGAGGGAGATGTCCCCTCCCGCCACGGGGGCGACTGAAGGCAGCTACCTAGGAGAGAGAAGGGCCGGGCACACCCTGAGGGGAAAACGCGGCTTCTGTGGGCATGATGGCGACTGAAAGCCGCTGGAAGCGCAAGGCTGGATGAGAGATACAGGCTAGGAGACCCGCCGCGCAGCCGCCGCCGCCAATGGCGAACTCGCCTCGCCGGGCTCAGCCACCTCCTCGCAGCTGCCTGCAGAGGGCGCGCTGCTTCTCTGCTCGGCCCGGCGCTGCTGCCCGGCGGCTGCGAGTGCGGCGCCCTAAACGCAGGCAGCTCTCCAGCCATCTCGGGCCAACCCACCTCCTCCAAGAAGCCTGCCCTGATCACTTCGACCACAGTCTTCCTCCCCTGATCCCCTAAAGCATCATCCGCGCTTGCATAATTTAGAACTCGGATATGTGCTGGCTGCTTCGCTGTGTCGGATGTATTGGGAAGTCTTGGCTTCACAACATATCATACCTTGTATTTCTCCCCCGCACCACACGCGGCCCCTGGCGCACCGGTAGCCACATAGCGAGTGCCCAGCGAACACTTGACTTGCCTCTACGAGGTCCCGCTGTAATGACTCCCCAGGGAGACTCTCGGGGTCCCTGATGTCTGCCAACAGAGCCCAGGGTTGGCAGAAGTGGTGCCTAGCGGGATGCCTGCATGGCCTCCCTTGACACCTGAGCCTTGACTAACCGGGTGGGACTGGTATAGCCCACCTCCAGAGGCAGTGCCTTGTGCAGAGGAAATCTGTCTGCAGGGAAGCCCACGGATATGCAAACATTTGCCGAGCCCGGGCTTCAGTGCAGAGTCCTGTGCTGGGCACCTGGGACACAGAGATATAAACACGGTCCTTGCCCTCATGGGAGGCAGCGTGGAAAAATGGAAACAAGAGATGGAGAGTCAGAAAATTCCCACATGCTAGCTGCGTGACCTTGGGCACATCGTGTCGCCTCTCTGAGTCTCAGTGTCTTCATACGTATCTCTAAGAGGGTCTGGAGTTGGGTGGAGTAGGGGTGATCAACACCTACTATAGCCAGACCTATAATTTTTCCACTTTCATGTGGAGAGTATATTTGTTTACTGAGAAATTTATATTATATTTTTAAGTCAAAAAAATTAAGTGGAAGTGGTAGCGTTTTGTGACAATCAAATGATAAAATATTTATGAAAGCTTTTTGTTAAATCGAAGAGGCTCCACAAAGGTTCATCACTTTTTCCACTGCTAAAAATACATAGTAGGCACTCGGGTAAATGCTTCTTGGGGAGGATGAAAATGTTTCCCAGGTGATGAGGTGAACAGTTAACTCAAGGTTACAAGATCCATACATAAACAATGGAAGTTAAGGATACAAGAAGGTCTGGCATGTGCCAAGTGACTTGTCCAGACACTTGAGTTATCCAGATGGTAAGTGTCAAATGAATGACTCCAGAAATCACTGTGGGTAGATGGTCAGGGGAGGCTCCACCACGGGCACAAGTCTCGAGATCAACCTTGAGGACTGGATTGGATTTTGGTAAAGAAACACAGGGAAGACCATCTAGACAGAGGAATGGCCTGAGTAAAGGTGCGAGGCAGGAAGGAATGAATGGTTGGAAACTGCAAGTGCCAGCGGGTAGTTTTTTGCTGTCGTATCCACAGTCCTTGGCATGTAGTAGGCTCTCAATAAGTATTTGTGGAGGGAAGGAAGGAAGGGGGGAGGGAGGGAGGGGAGAAAGGGAGGGAGGGAGATGAATTAATCTGGCCAAGTTGAGACCAAAGCTTCCCATGAATCACGAGTCAGGAGAAGCAGACGAACGGAGACTAGAGGGACACAGAGTTGTCTAACATCCCTGAGTCTCATTTTCCTTTCTGATGATAATACTCACCTCGCAGGACTGTCCTGAAGATTCAGTGACAGAATGTGTATAAAGTACCCGCGGCAACCCACAGGGACACTTGGTAGCCATTGTGATCACAGCCCTGAGGCTGGAGCAGATTTCGGAGGAGTGCTTTGTGTACAGTAGTCCATCAGTCAGTATTTTTGGCTGAGAGGAAGGTTGGGGACTTTGAACTTTTTCCCTGTAGGCAGCGGGAACCTCATATGCAAAGTGGGGTGAGGTGTGGGCTGCAGGGCAGGAAGGGAGGAGGTGCAGGTGCGAGGCTGCTGTAACTTGGAGAGGATTAGGACAGTCTAGGGCGGTGGCAGTGGAAATGGAAAGAAAGGGATGATAGGAAGAGGAGAAGCAAGGGGACTTGTTATTTTTGAAAGGAGACTGCCTGGAAATGGCTGCAAACTAAAAGGGGAAACAGGGACTTCCCTGGTGGCGCAGTGGTTAAGAATCCACCTGCCAATGCAGGGGACGCGGGTTTGAGCCCTGGTGCAGGAAGATCCCACATGCCGCGGAGCAACTAAGCCCATGCGCCACAACTACTGAGCCTGCGCTCTAGAGCACGCGAGCCACAACTACTGAGCCCTCGTGCCACAACTACTGAAGCCTGTGCGCCTAGAGCCCATGCTCCGCAACAAGAGAAGCCACCGCAATGAGAAGCCCTTGCATCCAACAAAGAGCAGCCCCTGCTCTCCGCAACTAGAGAAAGCCCGTGCGCAGCAACGAAAACCCAACGCAGCCAAAAATAAATAAATAAAAGTAAGTAAATAAATAAATTAATAATAATAAATAAAAGGGGAGACAGGTATGAGGTCAGAAAGATGCAGAGACCTCCCAAGTGGGTTTTACTCCAAAGGGTGAGGATCCAAGTGCTTTCTGGACTCCCTTAACTAACTGAATCCACATTAGTTCAGAGAATGATTCTGGGATCAGAGCGGCCTAGGTTCACATCCCAGCTCTACCACTTCTTAGCTCCATGTCCTAGGGCAAGCCACTTAACCTCCCTCTGAGCCTCAGTTTCCTCATCTGGAAAATGGGGAGAGTAATAACAGCACCCGCCTCACAGAGCAGTTGTGGCGTTTCAATGAGATAATGTGTAAATGAGAGAGAGCCTAACAAACAGCACTAAATGAACGGTAGCTGGAGTCCTCGTTATTGTTAATAGTAACAGTAAAGCAATGTGCTACATATTGAATATAGAAAAAACTTGGAAGACACAATGGCAGGTGCGTAGGAGGTGGGTTTTACCCTGAGTTGTTGAAGGTAAAGAGGCAGGAGTTGTGAGAACAGAGCGGGGAGGGCATTCCAGGCAGAAGCAAAGGGCCGATGTCTTCAGAGTTGGCGGGTGATTTCACACAGCTGGCTCGCCAGGTCTACATTAGCAAGGACGGAGGCTGCTGCGATGGGGCCGGTGCAGCAGGACCTGTGGGCCAGGCATGGGAGGCAGCTGAGTCCTCACCTCAGCATGAAGAAGCCAGGGAAGTGATATGAGGGAGTGTCTCCAGTGATTATTGCTAGAGAAGTCCTCTTGGTGTCCAGCCTCAGCATGTTAGAAGAGGAAAGCAAATCCATGAGAGCAAGTGTATTAGGGTTCTCCAGAGAAACAGAATGTATACATAAAATAGGAATTGGCTCATGTGATTATGGAGGCCAAGAAGTCCCAAGACCTGCCATCTGCAAGCTGGTGATGTAACTCAGTTGGAGTCTGAAGGCCTGGGAGCCAGGTGGCTGATGGCATAAGTCCAGGTCCAAGTCTAAAAGCCCAAGAACCAGGAGCGGCAGTGTCTGAGGGAAGTACAAGATAGATGAAGCAAAAAGAGCAGATTTGACTTTTTTCTGCCTTTTTGTTCTTTTGGGGTGGGGAGCCCTCAACAGATTGGATAATGCCTGCCTACATCGGGGAGGGCGCCCGGACCATCTTTACTACTACAACCGAGTCAAATGCTAATCTCTTCCGGAGACACCCTGACAGACACACCCAGAAACAATGGGCATCCCTTAGCCTAGTCGACACAAAATGAACAACGACAGCAAGCTAAGGAAGAGAAGGGCCCCGGGGCTCTCTCCCTGCAGGGGAAGCCCCGGTGGGACTAAACCGAGAGTATGGAATAGGGGAGTCAGAAAATTTCTTTGCTCTGGACCCTAAACACGTATCAACAATTCCAAGGTGATGACCCAGTGGGACCTAGAAGTCAGCCTCTACCCACAAAACCCTCAGCTAGCAACTGCAAAATGCTCATCCCAGGTGGTACCTTCCCCACTCCCAACCCAGGGGCGGTAAACTGGCAGGAGGTTTTTGGCATTTTTTAATCCCAGGGACTGGTCTAAGGCTTCCACTTCCATGCTGATTTTATAAGCAGATCTTTCTCAGGCCTTGACTCAGGGCCAGCTGAGCTGGGCTCATTTCCTGTCTGCGCAAATGGTATGCACCCATATAACCCTTGGTTACCTAGGCCCTTGGAGGGAAGCCTTGGCCTGAATAGCCCCGAACAAGAGACAACAGAAAAGCCTTTTATATTTAGCTTTAGGGTATCATAAGTGATTTTTTGGCAGCACATTTCCCTTCCTAAATAGGGTTGGATTAGGCTAACATTAAAATGAACTTTGGACTTCCCTGGTGGCACAGTGGTTAAGAATCCCCCTGCCAATGCAGGGGACAGGGGTTCGATCCCTGGTCCGGGAAGATCCCACATGCCGCGGAGCAACTAAGCCCGTGCGCCACAACTCCTGAGCCTGTGTGCCACAACTACTGAAGCCCACGCGCCTAGAGCCTGTGCTCCGCAACAAGAGAAGCCACTGCAATGAGAAGCCCGCGCACCGCAACAAAGAGTAGCCCTGCTCGCCGCAACGAGAGAAAGCCTGCGCGCAGCAACAAAGACCCAATGCAGCCAAAAATAAATAAATAGGGCTTCCCTGGTGGTGCAGTGGTTGAGAGTCCGCCTGCCGATGCAGGGGACACATGTTCGTGCCCCGGTCCGGGAAGATCCCACATGCCGCGGAGCGGCTGGGCCCGTGAGCCGTGGCCGCTGAGCCTGCGCGTCCGGAGCCTGTGCTCCGCAACGGGAGAGGCCACAGCAGTGAGAGGCCTGCGTACCGCAAAGAAAAAATAAATAAAATAAAAAATAAAATGAACTTTATGAGAGGCAGTACCTCAGAGTGCATAAAAGCCTTAATAGCACCGTGGTTACAGGCTCATAACCACACTGTCTGGTCACCACCACTTACTAGCTTTTTGTCTCTCTGAAGCTGAGTTTCTTCATCTGTAAAACGAAGAGAGCCAGAGTCCCTTCCTCCCTGGGTGTTTGTGAAGACTGCGTGAAATACAATGCATGTAAGGCACTTAGCCCCATCCTGGCCCACGGAAGCATTCCGTAAGGGTGGTGGTCATAATGGTCCTCACGTTATTATTATTCTCCCAGCAGACCCGTTGGGCTTTGGAGAAAGGAAGCCGGCAGGTATCCTGGGGGACGGGCATGTGAGGGAAAGTCAGACCAGGATTAAAGACTGTCAGCATACGATCCAGAAAAAAACACTCCACACTAGAAAACTGACTGTGTCCACCTGTTATCCTGAAAACCACCAGAACCTGCTTTCTCGACCCTTGTTCTCAGTCTTGTGCCAGTTCCTCAGCTGATTGAGGCCAGGGTGAGCAGGTGGTGTTGGCCGGCGACCAGCTGGACGCCGAGCCTATTGGGAAGCACTTCTCTGTGCCCGGGGCGGGCCTGGCTGGGGACAGGTGTGTGTTTGCCAGGTGAATGGTTGTTATCCACGTGGTCACCTTTGTCTGTGAAGAGGGAGGAGGAGGCCAAAGGTGTGGAAGGAGGCCAAATCCCTTCTGCCTTGGGCGGGCCTCACCTGCCTCCGAATTCTTGTCAGGTTAGCAGTTTCCTCATGTGACATGTTTGGAAAAAAAGACTATAAAACATACAGGTTTTTTTCCTAGCTAGGACATGGTAAAAAGACCTCTTGGAAATAACTGTCATGGCTAAAGCCTGGCCTGTGTCCCAAGCCAGGAAGACAAATTGGTAAGTTCAGTCTTTCTGTCCTGGCTCTTCCATTGCCCACAACCCAAAGCTCCACGAACACGCCTTTGTGAGCCCTTATCCTGTTTATTTCCCCATTTACATGTCTTCACGTTTGTCTCTCCCTCTTACGTCATTTATTTTTTGCAGAGGTAATATACAGGTAACATGTGTCTCTGATACCAAACTCACAAGGCATAAAGGGTTTGCAGTGGCAACATGGTCACCCTCCCACCACCGTTCCCTAACCACCCCCAGGTAATGTAATCCCTGTTCCCGCATTCCACCGGTCCCCTCCAGAGATCATCTGTGAAGACGCAAGCATACATACATCAGCACAAACGGTAGCATTCTTTTTTTTTTAAATTTATTTAGTTTTGGCTGTGTTGGGTCTTCATTGCTCTGTGCTGGCTTTCTCTAGTTGCGGCGAGCAGGGGCTACTCTTCGTTGCAGTGCGCAGTCTTCTCGTTGCGGTGGCTTCTCTTATTGTGGAGCACAGGCTCTAGGCACGTGGGCTCAGTAGTTGTGGCTCACAAGCTCTAGAGCGCAGGCTCAGTAGTTGTGGCGCACTGGCTTAGTTGCTCCGTGGCATGCGGGATCTTCCCGGACCAGGGCTCGAACCCGTGTCCCCTGCATTGGCAGGCGATTCTTAACCACTGCGCCACCAGGGAAGCCCCACAAATGGTAGCATTCTTACTCACGTTTGTATCCCCGGTGCCCAGCAGAGGGCCAAACACATAGGCCTTCCAAAACAGTATGTTGGTTGCATGTTTGTTTGCTCCAAAGTTCGTTGCCCTCATCCCAGCCCTGGGTGTCCGTACTGTCTGGTTGATGTTCCCACGGGCATATCAGCAAGTTCCCTGTTTGGGCTCGCCGCTCTGGCTGTACTTTCTCAGGACTGAGATTTACAAAGAGGCCACTGGGGCCTTGCTTACTATACACGACTCATTATCTTTCACGTTAGAGCTCGGAAACACCATCCTGGTGCACTCATTTTCTTCCCTGCTCTCTTTGGTGTGAAGCCAAAGCTGAGCTCTGGCTGCTCCTTGGTGGTAGTGGTTGCCTGAGGCTAGGGTTAAAGAGATTTTGATGCCATGTTCATCTTCGGGGAGTCTCATTCAGCTCAGAATTTTGGCTCAGGAAATAAAATGCAGGAGTTTCTGAACCACTGCGGTATGCCTCAGCCCCTGCCAGAGCTGGCTTTTCCAGAAGCATCCAAGCATTCAGACAGTGCCCTCATTCGCATTCTCTCTCTCTCTCACCCTCCCTCTCTCTCTCTTGCTCTCTCACTCTCTCTCCTCCTCATGTGACTAGGGGACGGGTTGGACTCTACTTGATCTGTATGAAAGCACCTAAGGAAGAAAGGAAAGTGGGGAGAAGGGCCACTCCTTGTCCTGCTCTGTTCTCACAATGTTTGCAAACCCAGGGAGGCAGCAGGGCAGAAGAGTAAAGAGAACAGAGTCTGGGGTCACACTACCTGGGCTGGAGTCCTGAGTCTGCCGCTTAGCGGCTGTGTGACCTTAGGCAAGTTATTTAACCTCTCTGTGCCTCAGTTTTCTTTAACTGTAAAATGGGGATGATACCTGTACCTACTTTAAAAGATTGTCTTGAGGATTTAATGTGTTCGATTGTAAAGCATTTAAAACCGTCCGTGGCATATGGTAAGTGCTATATAAGTGCTTTTGAAATAATAATAAAACTTTTAATGTTAGTGGTTCCTGTGTTAGATCTACTTTCCTGAATTTAGCCATTCCCTAGCTGTAAGTTTCAAGGGTTTCACTTACTGATCTGGGGCCCCTTGGTGCATTTTTATTTTCCTATTGGGAAAAAGCCGAATGCTGTCTTAGAGAGGAAAACCGAAAGAACAGCCCTTATGAAGGATGAAAGTTCAGTATAAAGGCAGGGTTGTGTCACTATGCTGACTTTTGCCTGGGGCTGCTCTGGGGCCCCTCTCTGCCTCTAGAGGGTGAGCAGAGCCCTCTCGAGAGCTTCCCCAGCCAGTGCCTTCTGGGAAGAGTTGCTCTGGCTGCCGAGCTGGGTGCAGTGCTCAGCCTCCCCAAAGATGTGTATGCTGTTATGGCAATGGGCCTCGGCCCTGAGGGGCTGCAGAGCAAGAAGACAGCCTGGAATCCAGGTCCAGATCTTGGCGGTCATCAGAGGTCATTCTACCGGATTGACAGGCTATGCTGCAGACAACAGGGGTGCCCCACGCTCTTCAAAGGGCTCCTCCTAGGCCTTCCCGC
This sequence comes from Lipotes vexillifer, assembly GCF_000442215.2. Classification (NCBI taxonomy): domain Eukaryota; kingdom Metazoa; phylum Chordata; class Mammalia; order Artiodactyla; family Lipotidae; genus Lipotes; species Lipotes vexillifer. Next base: position 234,130 of record NW_006792210.1, on the reverse strand, counting down.
CAGGACTCCCCCCTGCTTCTGCATCAGCCCGACACAGAGCGGCGTGCCTTCCAAATGACCTAGCACCAGAAAGACATCCAAAGTCAGCTCGCCGAGTGTGTATAGCTCAGCCAGGAGCTCCTGGGAAGGTTGCATGGGAGGAGCCAGGGACTGTCATCTGGGAAGGCTTCAGGCCTCAGGATGGGTCCTGGACAGCCCTTGGTCACTCTCAGAGACGCACTCAGCGACAGGAACCCTGATGACCCTGACCACGTACCCCTGCGTGTCCTGTACCTTGTGATCAGGCAGGGCTGGGCCCAGCTGTGCCAGAACAGCAGGGGTTCAAAGGGCATGCCACTTGGCGCACAGGTGTTGCCCACAGAGTTTAGTAGAGTTCTGTGGAAAGAGAACAAAAGCATTTCCTTAACGACCAGTATACACGTACGGACTCATTCAGCAAAGGTTCAAGTGCCTGTTATGAACAAGGCCCTGTGCCAAGTACTGAGGGGAGGGGAAGAGGATACAGAGACGAATTAAGTGAGGTCCTTGCCCTTAAAGACTGTCCTCTACTGGAGACGCCAGCCATATAGGTAACAAGCTGAAATATGAGACCCATCTCTTTAAGTGATTTGACATTTGCTGAATACATATGCTGGGCGGGGCACAGCAGAGAAGAAGGGAGAGAAAGTCCTACCCTTGAGGAGCTTATATCTCCATGATGGAGACAGAGAAGTAAGAAGACGATGATAGTTTAATGTAACAAGGATGCTGATGGGGTCAGCACACAGAGTTTTGGAAGCAAAGAGCGGGAATGCCTCACCGACACTTGGGGAATCTGGGAAAGCTTCCAGACAGGCAGTTCCGATAAACCGAGACCCACGGCTGCCACCTGGCATGGCTACAATGTAAATGGCGCCCCCTGGAGTTGTGTACCGCCATTTGCAGTAGCCCAGGCTGAAGGATGAATAGGAATTAGCCAAGAGTGCTTAATAGGTGTGACGAAACAAAAGTGGCACAAAATGGCTAGAGTGGTAAATTTAAAAATTAAAATTTTATCCTGTTCCTTTATCATTTGGGTTCTCTCTCTCTCTCCACACACACCTTTTATATATACAGTCGACCCTGGTAAGTGTGGATGGAGGGAGAGTGGGAGTTGGAAACTCGTCATTTTATGACTATCGTCATTGTAAAGATTAGATTGGACAAAAATCATCCATGGATGCTAAATTGAGTGCAGATTTTAATGAGAAGCAGGATATTTGCATGGTCTTAAAGTACCTCCCCACAGACTGTTTATTATGTGCAAGGGAGACATTTAAAAGTAGCTACAGAGAAATCGGGCACCACCTTGAACTGGCGATCAAAATTAACATCACCAATGAGAGACAGACGTCCACTGAGTGCCTCCAGATTAGGCACCATATTAGCTACGCAGCCGCGTGCCAGCAGAGATGCATATCCCCAGTCGAATAGTGAGGAAACAGCAGGGAAACAACAGCATTCATTCTGTTAAGTGTTAGCAAGGGGGCTTCCCTGGTGGCGCAGTGGTTAAGAATCCGCCTGCCAATGCAGTGGACACGGGTTCGAGCCCTGGTCCGGGAAGATCCCACATGCCGCAGAGCAACTAAGTCCGTGTGCCACAACTACTGAGCCTGCGTGCTGCAACTACTGAAGCCCGCGCACCTAGAGCCCGTGCTCCGCAACAAGAGAAGCCACCGCAATGAGAAGCCCGCGCACCACAACGAAGAGTAGCCCCCCCTCGCCGCAACTAGAGGAAGCCCACGCACAGCAACGAAGACCCAACGCCGCCAAAAATAAATAAATAAATAAAAATTTTAAAAACAGATCTACTCTCTTAGCAATTTTCAAGTATATGATACACTATTATTAGCCATAGTCACCATGCAGTAATTAGATCCCCAGAACTGACTCATCTTATACCTGGAGGTTTGTACCCTTTGACCAACATCTCCCCATGTGGCAGCAGCCAGATATTGAAGAGACTTGAATATCACAGTTTTAATCTGGACTTTATCCTGAGTACAATGAGATACACACAAGAGATACATTTTTTTAAAAGACCTTGCACCACAGTGTTGAGTCATGTTTGGTTTTCTAATTTGTAGCTTTTGGTAGTTTACAGATTTGGAACAGCTGTCGCATACAGTGTATAACAGGTCTGGGAGGGACGGTAAAGGCGTACTCTCAACTGAGTGCAGGGAAAGGTCTTGGCCTCGGAGGATGCACAAGGATGGAGAGGAAAGACAGCACGTTGCAGGCTGAGCAGAGGGAGGTGTCGGGCTAATTTCCTGAGTGCCTGTTATGTTTGGAGGACACTTCACCCCAGAGGTCCAAAGATGAGCACGGTGGTCCCTTCCCAAGAAGTCCGGTGGTGTCACCTTGCTGGAGGGCTGGCAGGGCGGTGTCCTGGATTTGTCAGGGCAGCCACGTGAGGGCCTGGGCTTCAACCTGGCCTTGCAGGACTACGGGGGGCTGGCGGGGCTGTCACTTTGGGGGGCCGTCTCTCCAGCTGGCCTAGAGGATGGCGGTTGGGAAGAGAGAATTGTGTTTTGTAAAGAATTACCATGAAAGCAAGTTGAAAAGCCTCCTTCAGACTCTGAGAATCAGGCCCTGCCCACCCAGAGCAGAAACGTGGGCTGTCGCCTCCTCAGACCAGAGGTCTCAGTGGGGAGAATGGGGGCTGATTCTCCAGCCTCACCCCCGATTTCCTCTCCCTGGTTTCTCCCTCCCTTCTAGAAGGAAGACCCCAGACCATGTTCTGGGAGATCTGAGCATCCTCCCTCTGGGAAATCTTCACTGGTCCCACCCCAGAGAGACCCAGGGAGGGAAGCACAGCCCCAGTCACCACGGGAGCTGGTCGCCTGAGACCTCTCTGTCCCCAGGGCGGGCCCTTCCTCAGGGCGGTCCCTGCAGGACCGAGGCCACCCCTTCTCTGGAAGCCACTTCCCCAAATCCCAGGAATCCCCTCTGACCCTGTGGACATGCACATTATCCTGCCCTGGGCCTGCCCCCGACTTTCTCATTAGTGTCAAAACTTCCTTTTCACTTCATGTTCCTTCCTTTCTGTCCAGGAAAATCCGACGTCAGCAGGATAAATCAGATAAGCTGGGCTGTGTTCAACAGCGAGCTAGCTGTTAAGCCAGCGTAGGTCCCCAGAGTTGACCAGAACTTCAGGCCCCTGAGGCTTGGAGAGAAAGACCTGTTTGGTCAGGCCGGGCCTTCTTCTTGCTGCCTTGGGCACATCATTCAGGACTGGTTTATAGATGGGCTGGAGAATGCAGGAGGGTGGGGTAGAGATGATGGGGGACCCGGAGGCAGGAAAGTACATCAAGAAGCTGTGGCTGCACGTTTAGAAGACGGTGGCCTGACCTCAAGTCTTGCCAGGGTGTGCAGGGCTAGGTTACTGAAGCGAAAATGTGCAGGATGGAACAGGCCTGACTTGGTGCCTGGACCTATGGAGATGTGGGATGACGGAGTGCCCCGGTTTCCTGCTTAGCCACGTAGGCGAGTGGTGGTGCCATTTATTCAGAAAGGGATCATCGGACAGGACAGACTATGGGTGTGAAGGGGAAAGAAAGGATGATAGTGTGGTTGAGCCTATCAAATTGGTTTTTTAATAAATTTATTTATTTATTTTTGGCAGCGTTGTGTCTTCGTTGTGGTACGCGGGCTTCTCATTGCGGTAGCTTCTCTTGTTGCAGAGCACGGGCTCTAGGCGTGCAGGCTTCAGTAGTTGTGGCACGCGGGCTCTAGAGCACAGGCTCAGTAGTTGTGGCGCACGGGCTTAGTCGCTCCGCGGCATGTGGGATCTTCCCGGACCAGGGTTCAAACCCGTGTCCCCTGCATTGGCAGGCGGATTCTTAACCACTGTGCCACCAGGGAAGTCCCTGGAGCTATCAAATTTGAGTTGCCTGTGTGACAGCCAAGTGGGGCTGGCCAAGAGCCATTTGGATTGAGGGGGCAGAAGTGTATGGTCTGGAGCAGAGGAGCAAAGTCTGGCCTGCAAACAGAAAGTTTTAATATTTTCACACACACACACACACACTCCAGAGCTTCCAACCTGGTATACTCCCAAGATCATTCAGCCCAGGGCAAGCTGACAGAAGGTGTGGAGAGTCCCTGCACGGTGTTTTGTTTTGTTTTTTTAACATCTTTTTTGGAGTATAATTGCTTTACAATGGTGTGTTAGTTTCTACTTTATAACAAAGTGAATCAGCTATGCATATACATATATCCCCATACCTCCTCCCTCTTGCGTCTCCCTCCCACCCTCCCTATCCCACCCCTCTAGGTGGACACAAAGCACCGAGCTGATCTCCCTGTGCTATGCGGCTGCTTCCCACTAGCTATCGATTTCACATTCCATGGTGTATATATGTCCATGCCACTCTCTCACTTCGTCCCAGCTTACCCTTCCCCCTCCCTGTGTCCTCAAGTCTATTCTCTACGTTTGCGTCTTTATTCCTGTCCTGGCCCTAGGTTCATCAGAACCTTTTTTTTTTTTTTTAAGATTCCATATATATGTGTTAGCATACGGTGTTTCTTTTTCTCTTTCTGACTTACTTCACTCAGTATGACAGACTCTAGGTCCATCCACCTCACTACAAATAACTCAAGTTCGTTTCTTTTTATGGCTGAGTAATATTCCATTGTATATATGTGCCACATCTTCTTTATCCATTCATCTGTTGATGGCCACTAGGTTGCTTCCATGTCCTGGCTATTGTAAATAGAGCTGCAGTGAACATTTTGGGACATGACTCTTTTTGAATTATGGTTTTCTCAGGGTATATGCCCAGTAGTGGGATTGCTGGGTCGTATGGTAGTTCTATTTGTAGTTTTTTAAGAAACCTCCATACTGTTCTCCATAGTGGCTGTACCAATTCACATTCCCACCAGCAGTGCAAGAGGGTTCCCTTTTCTCCACACCCTCTCCAGCATTTATTGTTTGTAGACGTTTTGATGATGGCCATTCTGACCACTGTGAGGTGATACCTCATTGTAGTTTTGATTTGCATTTCTCTAATGATTAGTGATGTTGAGCATCCTTTCATGTGTTTGTTGGCAATCTGCATATCTTCTTTGGAGAAATGTCTATTTATGTCTTCTGCCCCTTTTTGGATTGGGTTGTTTGTTTTTTTGATATTGAGCTGCATGAGCTGCTTGTAAATTTTGGAGGTTAATCCTTTGTCAGTTGCTTCATTTGCAAATATTTTCTCCCATTCTGCGGGTTGTCTTTTCGTCTTCTTTACGGTTTCCTTTGCTGCCTGCACGGTGGTTTTACAATGCCTCCTTAATAGTCGTTGTGCGTAATCATAGGGACAACAGTAATAGTGGCCCGGAGACATCTGAGCCCTGAAACTCCAGAGTCATGCCTCTCTGCAAGCTACACAGCAGGTCTCCCCTCAACTTCTGTGAATGGTGTTGTCAGAAGGCACGGGCTGGAGGATGTGTGGGAATGCTGGCGTGGGTGTTGGGTGCTTGGCAGGGAAGGAACACTTGTAAATCTGTCTGATCCTTCCCTTTTCAGAGCCTATTGAGCCCTTCGTGTCTGCATCCTCACCCTGGTCCGTTCCCATCCTGTGTACTGCAGGGAGGGCAGCACCGCACTCTCAGCTGCACAGGATATTCTCAGGCTGAGGCCAAGAGCAAATCACTCCCAGTCAGCACTTCCGCAGGCCTAGGTAGGCACAGGGTGGAGCAGTGGGGGGAGGGGGGGAGGGGAGGGGGAGGAAGGTGGCAGAGGTGACTTTTCTCCTAGGTTGGAAGAGAAACAATTAGTGTCTGAACTTCCTGTTTATAGAACATCTAGCTAGTAGAAACCTGTGTGCCTGGGGGTGGGGACTGGGGAGTTTCCCCTCCCTCCAAGTGTTAGGGATAATAAAGGACATTCTTGAGCGCTCCCACACAGGAGTCCACACTGAGCTTGTTTCACCAGGACGAAATCTTGAATGGCAGCCAGGCTTGTACTCACTGATTCATTCAGTCACTGAGGGCTGGTCTTTGTACTGAGTGCTGGGTGGAGTGGGGCTGGGGACTGTGCCCTTGGAGAGCCACCAGCCTAGGTGCAAACACAGAACAGTCATTCATGCAATGACATCAGAGCAGAATATCCCAGCACGGCACCAACTGGATGCAGTTGTGCCTGCTAAGTTGCCCAAGGTGAACTGGGGAGTGGAGACAAGCGCCTGCGGCCCGGAAGCAGACAGGGTTCATTCGTGGCCTGCACACAGAGGATGGCCCAGAATACTGGGCGGGCTTTCCACCAGAAAGGGTCATGTTCCAAAGCAGACTGAGCCAGCCAGCAAGAGGCCCAACCCCACACCAAAAGTCCCCCTGCCACCCTCTCCTTCTGCTGAAAAGAAAACAGGGCCTCAAATGTAGACCCCAAGGGCAAACCCTGGACCACCCTCAGGAGTCGCTTCCAGGACTCTGGCTGACATCCTAGAGGCAGGAGAGAAGGGTTTGGCCCCCCTCCCCAGCCTACAGTCTCCAGTGTCACAAGCCTTTCTGGAAAGCCTTCAACAGTAAGTTACGGGACTTCCCTGGTGGTGCAGTGGTTAAGAATTCGCCTGCCAATGCAGGGGACACGGGTTCGATCCCTGGTCCAGGAAGATCCCACATGCCGCAGAGCAACTAAGCCCACGCACCACAACTACTGAGCCCGTGAGCCACAACTACTGAGCCCACGTGCCACAACTACTGAAGCCTGTGTGCCACAACTACTGAAGCCCACGCACCTAGAGCTCCGCAACAAAGAGAAGCCACCACAATGAGAAGTCCACGCACCGCAACGAAGAGTAGCCCCCACTCGCCGCAACTAGAGAAAGCCGGCGCACAGCAAGAAAGACCCAACGCAGCCATAAGTAAATAAGTAATTAATTTAAAAGAATTATTTTTAAAAAAACAGTAAACTACAGCCCGGCCAGGAGCAGGGCCAAGTGGACAAGAGACTGGGCCTCAGCTCCCCTGCCCTCATTCCTGCATCCTTCCTCTTCCCCTTAGTGTTGAGTGCTTGCCAGATGTGCCTTCCAGACTCATGGCAAGTGTCCCTGGCTCTCTTCCACCCCTGCTTTTTTTCAGGCAGAAAGAGGCCACCCATTCATGGAAAAGCCACTGTTGTCAATCTGTCCCCAGGGCCCTCGTTCAAGGTGGCAGCTGGGGGGCCTGAATTAATGGCAGAGGGGAGTGGGTAGTAGGGATGAGGGTCATTCGGGACCTGGCAGCATGGTCAGGCCCAGGGGGTGCTGGAGCCCCCGCCTTCTGACCCATGAGAGCCAAATGCTACATTTTCAGAAGTGTGGGCTGCTTGTTAAGCACAGCTGTTGTTTAGAAACATATATACTTACAGTGAAATAAATTCTATCAAAAACTAAGGTAACAAATACCTTCAAACTCATCACTTCCTATTCATTTTACTACATGTTACTTTATCTGTGCCCTTGAGGTTATTTATTGTCTATCATATCTGTGTGGTTGAAATCCTGTATAACAAAGTGCAACTGCACCTCTTCCCAACATCACAGTGAAGTTGGCAGCTTGAAATCAGGCGGGGTGGGAGTGTTTACAGCTCAGAAATCAGTAAATGCTATGAATCAGTGTTTGAGTTATTGTTTTGCTGATTATCTAAACCTAAGAAAGTCAGGGGGGAAAGTATTAATAATGCAGATTTAACTCAACTGTGAGCCATGTCTGTAACTGTTACATTGTGAATAATACCAAAAAATGAGGAAATAATCTTCAAGTGTTTGAAAACCATTGTCCTACCTACAAAGAAGTCACTCACATTATTGACAAATTAATGAGGTTCTGACATGTCTTTGTTCTTTCACACGTAAGTGAAAATATCAACCAACATTCACGTCAAAACTACATTTGTTCATCAGATGCAAGCAACCACAGGTTGGCTACAGATATGAGTCTGGCAAAAATCAATGAAAGCATTCTGTGGGAATCAGTTGGCTACTGATTAATAAATACACTTAATATTATTATTAATATGAATATCAACAATATAATTCATTTATTATATTGTATATTTTATTATGTGTAATTTGTGTGCTCCACATCCTTTATATCAGTACAATTTATAATTAACTTATGTACATATATACATATATACACTTCCCCCCAGAGAGCCAGTTGTTAAACATTTACCAACCCACCACTGGTTAAGGTCCAAGGTTCAGAACGTCTTTGGCACCAGAAACACATGGTTGAAGGGTCCAAGAGGTATTCCAACCCTGACCAAAACCTGGTAGAGGACAGACACGTGACTAAAAACATCTATGTGGTTTGTTTTTTTTTAAGTGCAAACAAAGAAGAATCTTTTCTAAAACATCATTTAGGCTTTAAACTCCATGAAAGTAAGGACTTTGCCGGTCTCATTCACAGTGGCCTCCTGGGTGCTTAGCGAGTGCCTGGCCATAGGAGGTGCTCAGTCAGTTCTTGACAGAAAATGAATGGTTCTTCTATGCCAACTAACTTTGATTTAGCTTCTTCCTCAAGATATCATGCAGGGAGGGCCCTGACTGGAGACCCAGGCCTGGAAATTTCCCTCTACACAGGTTCCTGGCTTCACCACAGTCCATCTGAGAGGCCTCCTGCTCTAGCACGTCATGTTGGTGCCTGACAGGAAGGTCCACTGCTTTACTTCCTGGATGCTGGCTCTCCACGTTGGCCTCGGCTAGCTTGGTGCACTCGCCTGACAAATGGACAGAATGAAAAGAAATTGAGGGGTGGGGTGGGGAGACGTGAGGCAATGAGGGAAGTCCAGAAACATACAATCCAAATGGGAAACCATTTGGCTTGGGAAGAAAAGTGCAGGCCAGTCTCCCGACTAGAAGCCTATGGAAATTTCCAGTTCTACCTACCACCTAGTAGCTGTAAGACCTTCGACAAGTGACTTCACCTCTCTGATCGTCAGTCTGCTTATGTAGGAAATTATCTAAAGGGAGTACTCTAGAAGGTCTCCTGGGTTTCCTCCAGCCTTGCCGTGTCGGGGGCTACTGCTGACACACACACCTGCAATCTGGTGGGTGGGTGAGTGGGGGAAGGCTGATACACAAGAAGGGCATCGTGTGAAGCTTGGGAAAGGTGTGGGGTTTTTTGGGTTTTGTTTTTTAATTTATTTGGTTGTGCCGGGTCTTAGTTTTGGCACGCGAACTCTTAGTTGCGGCATGTGGGATCTAGTTCCCCGACCAGGTATCAACCCAGGCCCCCTGCATTGGGAGCGCGGAGTCTTAGCCACTGCGCCACCAAGGAAGTCCCGGGAAAGGTGTGTTTTTAAGAAAAGAATTTCTCTTTAGGAGTAAGCAAGCGTATCGAAAACATCCCAGTTGGTGAGGGAGGCTGAAAAGAAATACTACAGCTTCCAAAAGGCTTGGATAGACTCATGGCTGACAGTTTACTGAAGGACTCAAGGACGACACTCGGGTCTTTGCATCCCACGATGCCCTTGTCTGAGTCAGAGGAATGGGGTCCTCACCCACAGGGTGGCATTTTTATACCCTTGTGTTCTCATGTCCTTCAAACGCCCTGGCTCACGTCCTCGCTGCGGCACAGACATGCCCACACCTTCTTCCCACATCCTGAAACCACTGCCCAAGGACAGGCAAGGTGGTCTGAAAACGAAGGCCGGCAGTTTCCAGGGCGCCGAGAGGAGGCTTCCTCCCGGCCCCTCCCCCGCCTTGCTTCTCCTGGTCCCCAACTGCAGTCTGGGCTCAACTCCTGATGAGTCAGCTCTAGGCCTCTTGCTCTGCCTGTACTTTATGATGTTCATAATAACCCTGTGGAAATGATAAGGCTGGCCTTTTCCTACCCTGCCCCGCACTGCACGTATGAGTGGAGCCTTCCCTAATAAGGCTTTTCTCCTGCTACTCTTCTGTTCAGAATGCCTCCAACTGCCTGCTATCTTGAGTCCAAATTCATGGCCTGACCTTCAAAGAGAAGTTATCATCAATTAGGCACTTAGCAGTGTGCCAGGCGTTGAGTCTAAGCGTTGTTGCATCCCCTGATCCTAGTAGCAAGTCTAGGATAGGACCTCCACTACTTGTCAAATGAATGAATGAATAAGTGGTCAGAATAACCCTGAAAAGCAGGTATTTTTATTCCCCATGCTATTAATTATGAGCATGCTACTCATTAAGAGAATGAAGCTTAAGCAAGTTAAGTAACTTGCCCAAGGTCATGCTTAATAAGAGGATGAGTCAGGATTCAAACCCAGGTCTGTCTGATTCTAAATCCTGGGGATATTTATACTGTATATGGTTCTTCAAGTCTCCCCTCAACCTCCCTCGCCCAGGAAGGTTCTGGCTCAGTAAACACAGCCCTGTGATATTTTTGGTTCCAGCTATTCCTGTGGAGATGGCTGCAGCCTTCCCGACGGAGGGCACCTATGACAGCTGCCCCAACTACAAGCACTACCCACCACAAATGGCTCATCGTATCCCGAGGATTGGCCCTAAGATAAGGCGGCTGCCCCTGGGAACTTCCACAGCCTTCCCGGGATAGGCACACCCTTGGCCCGGCACAACCTCTGATCTGTCCTGGGAGGGAGCACATCCCGGAAGTTCTGTGGTAGAAGGATTTCCTTTAAGGGAGCTGCCGTGCAGCCCGGGCTGTTATCAGGGAGGAGGGCTCCACCTGCCGCTGCGCGGCCACCTGCAGGTACCCCCTCTGCTTCCATGGAACCTACTGACCTCTTGTGGGCAGAATGCAAATGCACTGCGGCTGGCTGGGCAGCCTTAGAGGGTTTGGCCCTCAGCCAAGCTGTGCTCCCACATCTTCCTGTTTGGGGGAAGCCAGCTACCCCTACCAGGTTGATTTGTCTAGGCCGGTACTGAAGCGGGTACGTCTTCAGCTTGCTGTGCCTCAGTTTCTTCACCTGTAAAACGGGGATAAACAAAGGCCCCCCCCCCGCCATACTTTAAAACCTGAGAAAAAGCTTTCATTGGCGGCAAATGGATGGGTAAATTTAAGATGCCAAGGCCCCAGGGGGGCACGCATGAAATTCTTGGCACCTGACCAGAATGATTAGATATTACTTAACAATGTGAATCAACCTTTTTTCGTGTCACAGCACACAGAGAACATTTGTCTAGCACACTGGGATTAAAAAGGAAGAGCTGTCCCACTCTCAGCCCAGCTCCCCCAAAGCCTGAGAGCATCGACATCTCAGCACTCCTGCTGCAGAAGCAGTGGTGAGCCTTGTCAGGATTCTCTTTCCC
>NW_006792210.1:215009-222756 GCF_000442215.2 Lipotes vexillifer | reverse complement strand
CCTACTTTCCATACAAGACAGCCAGCAAAGGGTTTGGTGGGTGGCCCTGTAGTGACCATAGGTCCAGGTGGGAATGGCCACTGAGCAGTGGACAAGGGTCTTATATGCCTGCCTTGGCCCCAAGGCAGAGCTCTGCAGGCTCTGCTTTACCTGTGCTCCTTTCCTGGTGCAGAGAGGTGAAGAGATCACAGCCACCCCACAGATGTCTGGGCCAAAGCAGATTGCATCTGGGGATAGTCTGGGGGGAGCGCAGACCAAAGACACGGTGTCTAGTCAGAGCAAATATCAGTGGGGCCGGGGCATCTGCCGTCTGTCGCCCCACAAGTTGCTTCTCTCTCCTCCTCCTGCTACCCTCAGGCTTCATTGACTCACTGATCCCCAAATCCCTTCACGAGTGGCAGCCGACTGCCAAGCCCCATGCCAAGTACTAGGACTACAGGATGGAACTGTTGACTTCAAGGAACTCAGTCTGGTAGAAAGACAGACAAGGAAAGAGGGGCGCTGAAGAGGGCGTGCCTGTAAGAGGAGGGAAGGTGCGACGGCCCAAGACAGCCTCCGGGATGCAAGAAAGTTTGCAAGGACACTTGAAGAATACATGGGAGGTGGGGAAGGGAAGAGTGACTGGGGCATAAGGAGGCAGCTTTCGGAGAGAAGGACGTGTACAAAGGAGGCATTGAGATGGGGGAGGATGAGGCACGTTCAAAGCACTTCAAGGAGTCCAGTTGTGCTAGAGTATAAAGTGCTGGATGGGATTGGGGTGGAGGGTGATGAAGCCAGGCTGGCAGCAACCAGATCAGAGAGGTGCCAATGAAAGGAGTTTTTACTTCATTCTGAAGGCAATGGGGGGCCGCTGGGGCACTCTGAACAGGGGAGCGCCCTGATCCAAGTCACCGTTAAGAAACGCTGCTCTGGCAGCAGAGGGAAGGGCAGGCTGTCGAGGCAGGGACATTGCTGAGGAGGCCGCTGCAGTCGTTTGGGTTATATGGGTCCAAAGCCTGAACTAGGACATTGTCAGGGAGGGTATAAAGGAGGGATTTGAGAGCCCTTAAATAAGCAGAACCAACAGAACGTAGCGGTTGTACAGAAGTAGGTGATAAGGGAGAGAGGTCATGACAAGAGAAGTGTCAGGTTTCTGGCTTGAGTCACTGGGCAGGTGCCATTCACTGAGCTCGGGAACACAGGGAGGACCCAGGCTGGGGCAGGGGAGAGAGAAAAGCGCCACTGTGGATATACTGGCTGTGAGATACTTGTGGAACATCGAGGTGGGGATGCCTAAGACCCTGTTGGATACAAAAGTGTTCTCGCTCAGCAGCAGAGGTCTGGCTGGAGATACGAATTTGGACGTCTTCAGTATGTAAGGGGAGCTGAAGCCAAGGTCATAAATGAGATGAGGAATGAGATGATGAATGAGAAGAGAAGAGGGCTAAGGACGGAACTCTGGAGCTCACAAGCACTTAAGAAATGGAAAGAAAATGGGAGAGAGCCTCGCGTCCTAGCAATGAAGGGAGGAGAGACTGGCCATCAGAGCCAGATGCACCAGAGAAGTCAAATAAGATAGAGTGGAAACGCGAGGAGAGACATTTCAGCAGCGTGCTGGAGGGAGGGCTGCTTCCAGAAGCTTAGGCTGTGAAGGGCAAGAGACCACCAAAGCTAGAAGGGGGCTCTGTGTCAAAGGGAGTTTTTGTTGAAGGTATCTGTTCAAATTTCCAGGCTGAGGCGAAGAGATGGAGAGAGAGGGAGAGGTTGAAGCTACAGGAAAGAGAGAGGACATAAGTGATGGAGCAAGACCCAAGGGGAGGGGACTTCCCTGGTGGCGCAGTAGTTAAGACTCCGCGCTCCCAATGCAGGGGGCCTAGGCTCCATCCCTGGAGAGGGAACTAGATCCCACATGCATGCTGCAACTAAGAGTTCCCATGCCACAACTAAGGAGCCCGCATGCCACACCTAAGGAGCCCGCAAGCCACAACTAAGACCCAGCACAACCAAATAAAAATAAATAATTTTTTTTAAAGACCCAAGGGGAAGCCAGGGTCCTGGACGTGAGTACCTGCGGGAGGTGGCTCCCGGCTGTGGGCAGGAGGAGGGGTGGGGGTAGGGAAGAGGGTGTTGCAGGTTCGGTTTGCTGAGAAGCCGAGTCTGAGATGGAGATCAGCACGCAGGAGGGTTATGAGGGAGTGCTCCCGGGGTCACCACCCGCGGAAGGGAAGGAATGGAAGCAGGATTGGGCTACAGTGCAGGTTCCACGGAGGCCTCAGCCAGCCCCATGGGAAGCTCTGAAGGCAGGCGTTGGGACCAGGGGCTGGGCCTTTATATCTCTCACCAGTCATTCATTGGATACAGGCTGCCCTAGGAAGTTGGCTTGCCCTTGGGCAAAGCAGCTCGATTCTGCTGAGGCAGTCTCCAAGGGGGCCTGACAGCTGAGGGCTGTCGGCTTAAGGCACTGAGTCCTTCAGTCCTGAAGGGGGTCAGGGAAGCACACACAGTGCCCGAGACAGCGAGGAAGGGGGCGCCATTGCATTTGAGTTGAATCTGTGGGCCAGTCAGGCTGCGGCTGAAGTTTTACACTGTTGGCCTGACTTTTGCTCTGCGAACATGGAAACAAGTCCTTCTGCTGAAAAGGGGGGCTGGCCGGAGTTGGGGGCTGGAGGAAAGTGGAATGGCGGTGGGATGGCTGCTTCAGGACCCTGAAGAGGAGCTGCCCAGGGACACAGGATAGGATTGCCAGGTGGCGTTGGGGTTTTAGTTGAAACCAGAGAAGGGATCATTTTGGCAGCCCCAAATAGCGTTCAGATTTCAAGCTCCTTCATCCTCGGCCATGTGGATCTGTCCTCCCTCCTTCCGATTTAGTTAGTTTGTACCAGGAAACATCTATATTATTTAGAGAGGAATATTTTATTGTACCATGTTCCTAAACTCACAGACTTTCTGCCTAAACTATTTCCTAAACAAGAACTAAATTCAAGGATTTCAGTATCTAACTCATTTTTGTTATGACAATAGTTACTTATGCTAATGGCAACAACCTGGCTAATGTCAAATAAAACGATGTGGATATTAGCCGTTACACACCAATCAGAAAACTATTTCAGAGATGACAATAAATAAACACTTGTCTATGAGCAGATGAATGAAAATGACAGGAGTCAGGATTAAACCTAATTAGTAGGCAAATCCAAAATGTACGAAATTTCCAAGGAAAATTAATTATGAAGCCACAAAGGAAAAACCGTTGCTATGATGAAATCATAACAGGTGGCTCATCGGGTACTAGAGTGATTAAAAAACAAGTACACTGCCCAATGAAATGAGCTTTTAAAATCCATACGGGAAGTATGTGGATAGTCATTCAAAAACGATGCTTTGCTGTTCAGAGAAGAGAGGGTCCCCGCACGAGGGGAGTGGTTAGAATGAAAATTCACTCAGCTTAGAGTGTGGGCTAGGCAACCAACTGTGCCTGGCTCAGGAAACCAGCTTCTCATCCATGAGTAACTGTGAGTGAGTAGCAACAACCTGTATAACTGGCAGTAGCAATATGGCTCCTAGGAAATAAATGACACAGCCAATTCAAGAACAAAGTAAACATTTGTGATGGGGCCCTCACCCTGCTTCCCCACACAGATTTGCTGCTGAGCATATGTTTTTTGCCCAAGCTATCAGCGACCCTAATTTTAGAAATTTTAGCTCACGGAGAATGGCAGACTGATAGGGGAGCATTGCCTTGCTGCACCCTAAAATCATTCCAGACGCAAGGGGAGTTGCTCCTGCTTCCAGCTGTACCTTAGAAAAGAGATGGGGCTGCCCACAGCCTCCAGGGCCGGATGGCTCCCAGCAAATATCACCCTACAGCTCCTTCCAGCAGCCTGCCAGACCTAGGCACGAGTTCCAGGAGCTCCAGCCACTGTTCCCCATCCCTCAGAAACACACATGCACAGCGTACGATGAAAACGCCTACTTTATCATGATGCTCCAGACAATCTGTTAAGGGCTGTGCCCTCATGACCTCATTTTTTTCCTCTGAAGAACCCTATACAGTAGGTACAGGCAGACCTTGGTTTTTTTTCGGGGGGGTTGGTTTTGGTTTTTAATTGGGGTACAGTTGATTTACAATGTTGTGTTAGTTTCTGCTGTACAGCAAAGTGAATCAGTTATACATATACATATACCCACTGTTTTTTAGATTCTCCTTCCATATAGGTCATTACAGAGTATTGAGTAGAGTTCCCTGGGCTATAGAGCAGGTCCTTATTAGTGATCTCTTTTATATATAGTAGTGTGTATATGTCAATCCCAATCTCCCAATTTATCCCTCCCCCCTCTTATCACCTGGTAACCATAAGTTTGTTTTCTACATCTGTGACTCTATTTGTGTTTTGTAGATAGGTTGATTTGTAGCCTTTTTTAAAGATTCCACATATAAGCGGTATCATATGATACTTGTCTTTCTCTTTCTGACTTACTTCACTCTGTATGACACTCTCTAGGTCCATCCACGTCTCTACAAATGACCCAATTTCATTCCTTTTTATTGGCCGAGTAATATTCCACTGTACATATGTACCACATCTTCTTTATCCATTCCTCTGTTGATGGGCATTTAGGTTGCTTCCACGTCCTGGCTCTTGTAAACAGTGTTGCAATGAACATTGGGGTGCATCCCACTCCTGGGCATACATCCGGAGAAAACCAGACCTTGTTTTATTGTGCGACCCCTCCCGTTGCGGAGCACAGGCTCCAGACGCGAAGGCCCAGCGGCCGTGGCTCACGGGCCCAGCCGCTCCGCGGCATGTGGGATCCTCCCAGATCGGGGCACGAACCCGTGTCCCCTGCATCGGCAGGCGGACTCTCAACCACTGCACCACCAGGGAAGCCCTGTTCTTCTTTTTTTTTTTGGCCACGCGGCATGCGGGATCTTAGTTCCCTGACCAGGGATCAAACCCGTGACTCCTGCAGTGGAAGCGTGGAGTCTTAACCACTGGACCACCAGGGAAGTCCTGTGTTTTTCACAAATTGAAGGTTTGTGGTCACCCTGCATCAAGCAAGTCTATTGGTGCCATTTTTCTAAGAGCAAATTGCTCACTTCATGTCTCTGTGTCACATTTTGGTAATTCTCACAATATTTCAAATTTTTCTTTATTATATTTGTTATTGTATTCTGTCATCAGTGATCTTTGATGTTACTCTTGCAAAAAGATTATGACTCGCTGGAGGTTCAGATGGTGGTTAGCATGTTTTAGAAATAAAGTCTTTTTAAATTAAGGTATGTACATTTTTTTAGACATAATGCTATTACTTAAGAGACTACAGTATAGTGTAAACATAACTTTTATATACACCGGGAAACTAAAAAATTCATGTGACTCACTTTATTGCAACATTTGCTTGCTCACAGTGATCTGGAACCAAACCCACGATATCTCCAAAGTGTGTCTGTAGTGCCATTATCCCCACTTCATAGATGAGAGCATTGAGACACAAAGAGGTAAAGTGACTTGTCCAAGATCACAAGGAATACATGACAGAGACGGCACCCAAACAATCTGATGGCAAGATTGTATGTTTCCCAGAATGCTATGATGCCTCCCACATTTTGAGGACTAGACTAGTGATTTCTAACTGTTCTGTCGTCTTGGGCCCCTCTGAAAATCTGGTGAAACGAATGAATCCTCTCCGCAGAAAAATGCCCACCTGCTCACGTATACACACAACATGTTACTTTCAAAGAGTTCAAGGACTTTCTGAAGTTCACCCTGAACTCTATAGAGCCCAGGCTAAGAAGCTCTGCTGTAGGCTAGTCTACTCCCAGGAAGCAGCTTGCCCTAGACTCCCACCTAGCTCAGCAGGCCCCCAGCTTCCTCCGGGAAGAGCACGTGTCCACTGCTTCGGGGCTACTCTCACAGCTGAAGTTAAGAATGCTCTGGCTTGTAACCTGACACTTGTGACCTCACATTTTCCCTGGCACCATGCCCAGTGCCATCTGCTGCACCAAAATGAGGTTTCTGGTGGGCTAGCCCAGCCCTGGCTCACAGATGATCAGAAAGCTCTAAGAATTTTCACAAAGAGATCAGGGCACCGTGCTCTGAATGCAAAAACAGAGAGGGAGGGGGTAATCAAGCTCCCCGGCAGAGCAGATGAAAACTGGTGATGTCCAGGGTGCTGCCAGCACTGCCACAGGCCAGAACTGGAGATCAAGTCAGGAAAGGATACAAGAGGACACAGACAGAATCCTGCTCTGAGGGCGGCCACGCTGGGCGCTGCGGTGTGCCCTCCACTACCAGAAATTCAGTCGATGTGAGCTGTCCCAGAGCTCAGAGCTCTCAGCAAACAGATGTGGGATTCCCATTTGAGCTCAGCACAGGGTTGGGGGGGCAACCGCGGTCGCAGTTCATTCATTCAAGCAACAGCTAGTATTTAGCACGTGTCTACTGACCAAGCACTTACCATATGCCAGGCACTGTTCTAAGCGCCTTACAAATATTAACCCACTTCATTCTTGTAACACCACGATGAGAGGGGCACTGCTATTGTCTCCATGTTCTAGATGGAAAGCCTGAAGCACAAGCGATATTAAGTGACCTGCCCGAAGTTACACAGCTAGCTAAGTGGCGGAGCTGGGATTCAGACTCAGGCAGTCTGGCCCTCAGCGCCCATGCTCTGCGGCGAGTGTGATGCAGGCACTGGGCTAGTGGACACCTACAGAGGCTGGAGCCCAGAGCAGCACAGACTTGGTCCCGCCTCCAAGCCGCTTACCTTCTAGCACTGGCCCCAGAGCAGTTGACGGGCAATCACAGCACATCCTGATGAGTTCCTCGATCAGGGTGGGGACACTATGGCTGTGCTCCAGAGCAGCAGCCAACAGGTTACAGGGATCCTTTCTCAGGCCCAGGTTCAAAGGAGCCAAGGGGACCCATTTCTGGTGGTGGGTTCAGCTCCCACTCTGAAGCCTGGAAAGCAAACCGCTGTGAGTGAGGTTCCCATCAGGAAGTGCAGGAACCAAACAAGTGTCCTGCCTCCTGTTTGGGGTGTCCCTACAGACCTGTTCCCTCGCTGCTCCTTCCCTGCAGAGACAGCGAGCTCCCTGAGGGCAAGGCCAAGGCCTGCATCTTTCTCCATCCTACCCTCAATGCCCAGCACAGGCTGGGACCTTGTCAGCACTCAGTAAATGTTTACCTAATTCATTCATTCAACCAATATTTATTGAGCATCTCCTGCATTACCAGGAACTACTAGGCTCTGGGATACAAAAGTAACCCCCTCCCCCCGAAAAAATCCATCCTCACTGTGAGAGTGCCAGACAATAAACAAACAAAATGAGCAACAAAACAATGTAGGGTCTTAGGGGGAAATGGAAGCAAGGAAGGAAGATAGGAGGATGGGGAGGTAATGAAATTTTAGACAGAACGGGCAGCAAAGACCTCTCTGAGAAAAATGACATTTAAGTCAAGACCTGAAGCAGGGGAGGGAATGGGCCATGCAGATACCTGAGGAAAAGTGTTCCAAGCAGGGGAACAACAGATGCAAAGGGCTCAGGGCAGGAACGTGCCTGGCAGGTCTGATGGCCGGGGAGGAGACCGCTGTGGCTGGAGGGGACTGAGCTGAGGGGGATCATAGTAGGAGCTGAGGTCCGAATGAAGGAGCAAGTAGTGGAGACTGCGTCTGGTGCCTAGGAGCGGGGGCAACAAACCAGCTGCACGGCATGGCAGCCCTCCAAACCCTGCTGGGATTCACAGGGGAGGCCCCACAGGAATGC
>NW_006792210.1:180157-214926 GCF_000442215.2 Lipotes vexillifer | reverse complement strand
TGCCTATTAATAACTCACTCTCTCTGCAGCTCCATTCCAAAGGCATCACTGGGAGGACAGACAGGGGCTTTCTTGAAAGTCCTCTTCCTCCTCGGTCTGGGTTTAGAGCTGAGCCAGCAGGAGCGAGCTGAGATTAAGAATTGACCTTTAGGGCTTCCCTGGTGGCGCAGTGGTTGAGAGTCCGCCTGCCGATGCAGGGGACGCGGGTTCGTGCCCCGGTCCGGGAAGATCCCACATGCCGCGGAGCAGCTAAGCCCATGCGCCACAACTACTGAGCCTGTGCTCTAGAGCCCGCGAGCCACAACTACTGAGCTCGCGAGCCACAACTACTGAAGCCCGCACGCCTAGAGCCGGTGCTCTGCAACAAAAGAAGCCACTGCAATGAGAAGCCCGCGCACCGCAACGAAGAGTAGCCCCTGCTCGCTGCAACTAGAGAAAGCCCGCGCGCAGCAATGAAGACCCAACGCAGCCAAAAATAAGTAAATAAAAAGTTCTTAAAAAAATAGATGGATACATTTGATTACATTAAAATTAAGAGTTTCTGTTATTAAGAGAGTGAAAAAGCAAGCCACAGAGTAGGTAAAGATATCTGTAATGCAGAAAAGTATATACAGAAGCTCATAGCCAAAATATCTAAAGAACTACAAATCATCTTTTAGGTAACGGAGGGTTTGACTTTCGACTCTTTGGGGACAGTGCAGGGGACAGTGCAGATCCCCAAAGGGAAGCAAGGCCACTTATTCTTTTTGCCCCTGAAGGTAGAGCCAGAGGGAGGGAGGGAGGTGGGAAAGCGGGACTTTGAAAGAGAATTTGCTATCTAAAGACCCTAAATTGAGAGTTTTTTTCCCTCAAAAGGACCAGAGGGATGTGATGGGTGGCCATATCCCATCACGCCCTTCATCATAAGATCTTAAAGGACAAATGAGTGGAGTACTTTCTGGAGGTAGAAGGATGGACTGCGCAAACTCTAAAGGTCAATTCTTTTTTTTTTTTCTTTTTTTGCGGTACGCGGGCCTCTCACTGTTGTGGCCTCTCCCGTTGCGGAGCACAGGCTCCGGACGCGCAGGCTCAGCGGCCATGGCTCACGGGCCCAGCCGCTCCGCGGCATGTGGGATCTTCCCGGACCGGGGCACGAACCCGTGTCCCCTGCATCGGCAGGCGGACTCTCAACCACTGTGCCACCAGGGAAGCCCCCACTGTACTTTTAAGATCCAAAATCCTTATTTGGGCCTGTAAGGCCACACACGGCCTGGCTTCTGCCCACTCCTCTGACCTCACCTCTCGCTGCTTGTTCATTCTCTCACTCATTACAATCTAGTCACATTGGCCTTCTTTCTGTTCCTCCAACATGCTAAGCTTATCCCTCCATACGGCCTTTGTATTTTCTATTGCCATCATCTGGAGTGCTTTCCCCCTGGTCCTCACCTGGCTGACTCATTCTCACCCTTCAGGTCTTACATGGCTCACACGGCTCCTCCTCAGAGCCCATCCCTGACCACCATCATTCTCTATCACATCACACTATTTTTTATTTTTTGGCCTTGCCATGTGGCATGTGGGATCTTAGTTCCCCAACAAGGGATCGAACCTTTGTCCCCTGCATTGGATGTGCAGAGTCTTAACCACTGGACCGCCAGGGAAGTCCCACGTCACACTATTTTAACTGATAATTTTCTTGTTTACTTGTTTGTCTGTCACCCCTGCCCCCAGAATGTGAACTGCTTTGTTCTCCACTATGTCCCAAGCTCCTAGTGCAATATCTAGCATATAACAGATACTTAATGTATATCAGTTGATTGAATAAAAGGTGGATTAGCCTTGAGGAGGCAGAGGGCCACCTCTTCCTCTGAGACTGGAGAGAGAACAGGATGGGGGCAGATGCAACAAAGTGCGCCCCTATGTTCTTGGTGCTGTGTGGAGGAAAATCATCTGTGGAGAGAGAGGCCTTGTAGGCAGAGAGGTTTGCGAAAAGTGGTGAAGGCTCTAAATTGTTCCTGAGGGAAACAGGAGACTTGCTGACCCAAAACACATAGTAGAAGGATTAACTAGCTGTGGTGAGAACCCAGCTGATACTGGAACCATAAATTCACAATGTCCAACTCCACTAATTTATAAGATATGGACACTCATCTGTTTGGGTAAAGATCAGAGAAAGCAGGTTGTAAGACTGATTCCAAATTGGGAGCTTGCAGGGCAGATGTTATAATATTAAAAAAAGGTAAGATTTATCTATTTATTTTTTCAATTAAGCATGCTGTAACAGAAGTCAAGTCCAAAGTTTTCATCAAAGTATTTGATAATTAGGACTCACTGGCAGTGGCTTAAAATATTTGGGCAGAAGACTATTACCCTACAGATTTGTGTAATTTTTTTTGAAAAAAAAAAAAAAAAAAGAACTACAGGTCTGGCCTGTGTACACCTAACTCTAATCATTGTCACTGTAATGAAATGTCATTGCCTCTCACCCACTTCCCAGGCCTGTTGCCAATTCCAGACAGGTTTACCCAGAGACCTTTGAACCAAGAGCTAATGCATCCCCTTGACTTTGCCACAAGTATGTAATATGAAGTTTCTTTACGGCCTTCCCCAAAAGTAATTATCAGAGTTTCTGTCAACAAGAAAAGGACAATACTCAGGCACTGGCTCTGGGGAGTCAGAATGCCACCATGAGACAAATCAGACTTAGGGCTCAGGGCCTGGGGTCAGGAGATAAATGGAAATTTCAGCCTGAGTTTATATAAGAATAGGCTTAGTGAGTTTGCAAATACACTGTGAGATTATTTTCCTTGTTTGAAAGGAGGTAAGGTTTACAATAGCACCAGAAGAAATGAAGGTATAAATCTGAACAAAATATTTGCAGGATCTGTACATGAAAAACTACAAAACTCTGGTGAGAGAAATCAAAGATCTAAATAAATGGAGAGATATGCCATGTTCATGGGTTGGAAGATGCAAGATCATTAAGGTGTCAATTCTCCCCAATTTGATCTTTAGATTTTATACAATTCCAATCAAAATTCCAGCAAGAATTTTGAACATACCAGCAAGCTGATTCTAAATTTTATATGAAAAGGCAAAGAACTAGAGTAACCAAAACAATTCTCAAAAAGAACAAAGAAGCATCATACTACCCAATTTTAAGTTTACTATAAAGCTATAATAGTCAAATCAAGATAGTGTGGTATTGATGCAAGGATAGGCAATAGACAGAAAAGAAAGTGAAAAAATATAGTCAACTGTTTTTTGGTTTTTTTTTTGGCTGAACCGTGTGGCTCGCAGAATCTCAGCTCCTCGACCAGGGATCAACTCGTGTCCATGGCAGTGAAAGCGCTGAGTCCTAACCACTGGAACGCCAGGGAATTCCCAGATTTTTGACAAACCTACAAAGGCAACTGAATGGTGAAAGGAACGTCTTTTCAACAAATGGTGCTGGAACAACTGCTCATCTTTATGCCAAAAAAAAAAAAACAAAAAACATGGATCATACATCTAAATGTAATTACATCTAAATGTAAATATAAAACTTCTAGAAGAAAATATAGGAAAAAATGCTGCATGATCCTGGGTCATGAAAGGCAATGCACTATTAAGACAATGAAAAGACAAACCAGAGACTGGGAGATGTTGCAAATAACATACCTGATAAAAGATTTATATCCAGGCTATATAAAGAGCTCTTAACACTCAACAATATAAAAACAAACCCAGTTTAAGAATAGGCAAAAGATCTGAGCATATACTTTACCAAAGAAGATACAGAGATGGAAAATTAGCAAGTAAAAATATGCTCACAACAATGCAAAAATCAAATAATCCAATTTTTAAAATGGGCAAAGGATTTTTTTGGGAATAGACACTTCTCCAAAGATAATATACAAATAGCCAACAAGTATATAAAAACTTGCTCGGGCTTCCCTGGTGGCGCGGTGGTTGAGAGTCCGCCTGCCGATGCAGGGGACACGGGTTCGTGCCCCGCTCCAGGAAGATCCCACATGCCACGGAGCGTCTGGGCCCGTGAGCCATGGCCGCTGAGCCTGCGCGTCCGGAGCCTGTGCTCCGCAACGGGAGAGGCCACAACAGTGAGAGGCCCGCGTACCGCAAAAAAAAAAAACAAACAAACAATAAAAACTTGCTCAACATCATTAATCATTGACGAAATGCAAATCAAAACCATGAAATATCATCACTACTAGGATGGCTACTATCAAAAAACAGAAAATAGAGAATTCCCTGGCAGTCCAGTGGTTAGGACTCTGAGGTTTCACTGACAAGGGCCCGGGTTCAATCCCTGGTCTGGGAACTAAGATCCCACAGGCTGCAAGGTGCAGTCCAAAAAAAAAAAAAAATCGGAAGAAAAAGAAAACAGAAAATAAGAAGTGTTGTTGAGGATGAGGAGAGATTGGAGCCCTGTACATTACTGCTTGGAATGTAAAATGGTGCAGCCACTGTGGAAAACAGCATGGAGGTTCCTCAAAAAACTAAACAGGATTACCATATGATCCAGCAATCCCACTTCTGGGTATATATCCAAAAGAATTAAAAGCAGGGTCTCAAAGAGATATTTGTACCCAATGTTTATAGCAGCACTATTCACAATAGCCAAGAGGTGGAAGCAACCTGAATGTCCATCAATGGATGAATGTGTAAACAAAATGTGGTCTATGCATACATTGGGATATTATTCAGCCTTAAAAAGGAAGGAAGTTCTATCATATGGTACAACGTGGATGAACCCTGAGGACATTATTCTATGTAAAATATAAGCCAGTCACAAAAAGACAAATACTGTATGATTCCACTCATATGTGGTCTCTGAACTAGTAAAATCCACAGAAACAGAAAGTAGAATTGTGTTTATGAGGAACTAGCTAGGGAAGGGAGAGTTGTTATTTAATGGGTATATAGTTTCAGACTTAGAAGATGAAAAAGTTCCAGAGATGTGTTTCACAACACTGTGAATATACTTAACATCATTGAATTGTGCATTTTAAAATAGTTAAGATGGTAAATTCTGTTTTCACATGTACACGAAATATTTTTATTGCTGTTAGCTTTACAAAAAAAGGGTCATATTATTCACACTTCTGCAGTTTTCTTTTTCTTTTTTGAGTTTTATTTTACTTATTTTTTTTATACAGCAGATTCTTATTAGTCATCAATTTTATACACATCAGTGTATACATGTCGATCCCAATCACCCAATTCATCACACCACCACCCCAACCCCCGCCGCTTTCCCCCCGTGTCCATATGTTTGTTCTCTACAACTGTGTCTCAATTTCTGCTCCGCAAACCGGTTCCTCTGTACCATTTTCTAGGTTCCACATATATGCACTAATATACAATATTAGTTTTTCTCTTTCTGACTTACTTCACTCTGTATGACAGTCTCTAGATTCATCCACGTCTCTACAAATGACCCAATTTCATTCCTTTTTATAGCTGAGTAATATTCCACTGTATATATGTGCCACATCTTCTTTATCCATTCGTCTGTCGATGGGCATTTAGGTTGCTTCCATGACCTAGCTATTGTAAATAGCGCAGCAATGAACATTGGGATGCATGTGTCTTTTTGAATTATGGTTTTCTTTGGGTATATGCCCAGTAGTGGGATTGATGGGTCGTATGGTAGCTCTATTTGTAGTTTTTTAAGGAACCTCCATACTGTTCTCCATAGTGGCTGTATCAATTTACATTCTCACCAAGAGTGCAAGAGGATTCGCTTTTCTCCACACCCTCTCCAGCATTTGCTGTTTGTAGATGTTCTGATGATGCCCATTCTAGCAGGTGTGAGGTGATACCTCACTGTACTTTTGATCTACATTTCTCTAATAATTAGTGATGTTGAGCAGCTTTTCATGTGCTTCTTGGCCATCTGTATGTCCTCTTTGAAGAAACGTCTATTTAGGTCTTCTGCCCATTTTTGGATTGGGTTGTTTGTTTTTTTAATATTGAGCTGCATGAGCTGTTTATATATTTTGGAGATTAATCCTTTATCCGTTGATTCATTTGCAAATATTTTTTCCCATTCTGAGGGTTGTCTTTTCGTCTTGTTTATGGTTTCCTTTGCTGTGCAAAAGCTTTGAAGTTTCGTTAGGTCCCGTTTATTTTTGTTTTTATTTCCATTACTGTAGGAGATGAATCAAAAAAGATCTTTCCGTGATTTATGTCAAAGAGTGTTCTTCCTATGTTTTCCTCTAAGAGTTTTATAGTGCCCGGTCTTACATTTAGGTCTCTAACCCATTTTGAGTTTATTTTTGGGTATGGCGTTAGGGAGTGTTCTAATTTCATTCTTTTACATGTAGCTGTCCAGTTTTCCCAGCACCACTTATTGAAGAGACTGTCTTTTCTCCACTGTATATCCTTGCCTCCTTTGTCATACATTAGTTGACCATATGTGCGTGGGTTTATCTCTGGGCTTTCTATCCAATTCCATTGATCTATATTTCTGTTTTTGTGCCAGTACCATATTGTCTTAATTAATGTAGCTTTGTAGTATAGTCTGAAGTCAGGGAGTCTGATTCCTCCAGCTACGTTTTTTCCCTCAGCACTGCTTTGGCTACTCGGGGTCTTTGGTGTCTCCATACAAATCTTAAGATTTTTTGTTCTAGTTCTGTAAAAAACGTCATTGGTAATTTGATAGGGATTGCACTGAATCTGTAGATTGCTTTGGGTAGTATAGTCATTTTCACAATATTGATTCTTCCAATTCAAGAACATGGAATATCTCTCCATCTGTCAGTATCATCTTTAATTTCTTTCAACAGTGTCTTATAGTTTTCTACATACAGGTCTTTTGTCTCCTTAGGTAGGTTTATTCCTAGGTATTTTATTCTTTTTATTGCAATGGTAAATGGGAGTGTTTCCTTAATTTCTCTTTCAGAATCTTCATCATTAGTGTATAGGAATGGAAGAGATCTCTGTGCATTAATTTTGTATCCCGTACCTTTACCAAATTCATTGATTAGCTCTAGTAGGTTTCTCGTGGCATCTTTAGGATTCTCTATGTATAGTATCATGTCATCTGCAAACAGTGACAGCTTTACTTCTTCTTTTCCGATTTGTATTCTTTTTATTTCTTCGTCTTCTCTGACTGCTGTGGCTAGGACTTCCAAAACTATGTTGAATAATAGTGGTGAGAGTGGACATCCTTGTGTCATTCCTGATCTTTGAGGAAATGCTTTCAGTTTTTCACCATTAACAATGATGTTCGCTGTGGGTTTATCATATATGACCTTTATAATGTTGAGGTAGGTTCCCTCTATGCCCACTTTCTGGAGAGTTTTTGTCATAAACGGGTGCTGAATTTTGTCAAAAGCTTTTTCTGCATCTATTGAGATGATCATATGGTTTTTCTTCTTCAGTTTGTTAATATGGTGTATCACGTTGATTGATTTGCATATAATGAAGAATCCTTGCATCCCTGGGATAAATCCCACTTGATCATGGTGTCTGATCCTTTTAATGTTTTGTTGGATTCTGTTTGCTAGTATTTTGTTGGGGATTGTTGCATCTATATTCATCAGTGATATTGGTCTGTAATTTTCTTCTTTTGTAGTATCTTTGTCTGGATTTGGTATCAGGGTGATGGTGGCTTCACAGAAGGAGTTTGGGAGTGTTCCTTCCTCTGAAATTTTTTGGAAGAGTTTGAGAAGGATGGGTGTTAGCTCTTCTCTAAACGTTTGATAGAATTCACCTGTGAAGCCATCTGGTCCTGGATTTTTGTTTGTTGGAAGATTTTTAATCACAGTTTCAATTTCATTACTTGTGATTGGTCTGTTAATATTTTCTATTTTTTCCTGGTTCAGTCTTGGAAGGTTATACCTTTCTAAGAATTTGTCCATTTCTTCCAGGTTGTCCATTTTATTGGCATAGAGTTGCTTGTAGTAGTCTCTTAGGATGCTTTGTATTTCTGCAGTGCCTTTTGTAACTTCTCCTTTTTCATTTCTAATTTTATTGATTTGAGTCCTCTCCCTCTTTTTCTTGATGAGTCTGGCTAATGGTTTATCAATTTTGTTTATCTTCTCAAAGAACCAGCTTTTAGTTTTATTGATCTTTGCTATTGTTTCCTTTGTTTCTCTTTCACTTATTTCTGCTCTGATGTTTATGATTTCTTTCCTTATTCTAACTTTGGGTTTTGTTTGTTCTTCTTTCTCTAGTTCCTTTAGGTGTAAGGTTAGATTGTTTACTTGAGATGTTTCTTGTTTCTTGAGGTAGGCTTGTATAGCTATAAACTTCCCTCTTAGAACCACTTCTGCTGCATCCCATAGGTTTTGGATCGTCGCGTTTTCATTGTCATTTGTCTCTAGGTATTTTTTCTCTCTTTTTTTTTTTAAGTGGTACGCGGGCCACTCACTGTTGTGGCCTCTCCCATTGCGGGGCGCAGGCTCAGCGGCCATGGCTCACAGGCCCAGCTGCTCCGCGGCATGTGGGATCTTCCTGGACCGGGGCACGATCCCGTGTCCCCTGCATTGGCAGGTGGACTCTCAACGACTGCGCCACCAGGGAAGCCCTCTAGGTATCTTTTGATTTCCTCTTTGATTTCTTCAGTTAGCTCTTGATTATTTAGTAACATATTGTTTAGCCTCCATGTGTTTATGATTTTTATGTTTTTTTCCCCTGTAATTCATTTCTAATCACATAGTGTTGTCGTCAGAAAAGATGTTTGATATGATTTCAATTTTCTTAAATTTACTGAGGCTTGATTTGTGACCCAAGATGTGTTCTATCCTGGAGAATGTTCCATGCGCACTTGAGAAGAAAGTATAATCTGCTGTTTTTGGTTGGAATGTCCTATAAATATCAATTAAATCTATCTGGTCTATTGTGTCATTTAAAGCTTGTGTTTCCTTATTAAGTTTCTGTTTGGATGATCTGTCCATTGGTGTGAGGTGTTAAGTTCCCCTACTATTATTGTGTTACTGTTGATTTCCTCTTTTAGAGCTGTTAGCAGTTGCCTTATGTATTGAGGTGCTCCTATGTTGGGTGCATAAATATTTATAATTGTTATATCTTCTTGGAGTGATCCCTTGATCATTATGTAGTGTCCTTCCTTGCCTTTTGTAACATTCTTTATTTTAATGTCCATTTTATCTGATATGAGTATTGCTACTCCAGCTTTCTTTTCATTTCCATTTGCATGGAATATCTTTTTTCATCCCCTCACTTTCAGTCTGTATGTGTCCCTAGGTCTGAAGTGGGTCTCTTGTAGACAGCACATATATGGGTCTTGTTTTTGTATCCTTTCTGCAAGCCTGTGTCTTTTTTTTTTCCTCCTGTATGCGGGCCTCTCACTGTTGTGGCCTCTCCCATTGTGGAGCACTGGCTCCGGACGCTCAGGCTCAGCAGCCATGGCTCACGGGCCCAGCCGCTCTGTGGCATGTGGGATCTTCCCGGACCAGGGCACGAACCTGTGTCCCCTGCATCAGCAGGCAGACTCTCAACCACTGCATCACCAGGGAAGCCCAAGCTTGTGTCTTTTGGTTGGAGCATTTAATCCATTCATGTTTAAGGTAATTATCGATATGTATGTTCCTATGACCATTTTCTTAATTGTTTTGGTTTGCTTTTGTAGGTCCTTTTCTTCTCGTGTTTCCCACTTAGAGAAGTTCCTTTAGTGTTTGTTGTAGAGCTGGTTTGGTGGTGCTGAATTCTCTTAGATTTTGCTTGTCTGTGAAGCTTCTAATTTCTCCATCAAATCTGAATGAGATCCTTGCTGGGTAGAGTAATCTTGGTTGTACATTCTTCCCTTTCATCACTTTACATATATCGTGCCACTCCCTTCTGGCTTGTAGAGTTTCTGCTAAGAAATCAGCTGTTAACCTTATGGGAGTTCCCTTGTATGTTATTTGTCGTTTTTCCCTTGCTGCTTTCAATAATTTTTCTTTGTCTTTAATTTTTGCCAAGTTGATTACTATGTGTCTCGGCATGTTTCTCCTTGGGTTTATCCTGTATGGGACTCTCTGCGCTTCCTGGACTTGGGTGGCTATTTCCTTTCCCATGTTAGGGAAGTTTTCGACTATAATCTCTTCAAATATTTCCTCGGGTCCTTTCTCTCTCTCTTCTCCTTCTGGGACCTCTATAATGCGAATGTTGTTGCATTTAATGTTGTCCCAGAGGTCTCTTAGGCTGTCTTCATTTCTTTTCATTCTTTTTCTTTATTCTGTTCCGCAGCAGTGAATTCCACCATTCTGTCTTCCAGGTCACTTATCCGTTCTTCTGCCTCAGTTATTCTGCTGTTGATTCCTTCTAGTGGATTTTTTTTTTTTTTTTTGGGGGCACGGGGCCCTCTCCCTGTTGTGGCCTCTCCCGCCGCAGAGCAACAGGCTCCGGACGCGCAGGCTCAGCGGCCATGGCCCACGGGCCCAGCCGCTCCGCGGCATGTGGGATCTTCGCGGACCGGGGCACGAACCCATGTCCCCTGCATCGGCAGGCGGACTCTCAACCACTGCGCCACCAGGGAAGCCCTAGTGTATTTTTAATTTCAGTCATTGTATTGCTTATCTCTGTTTGTTTGTTCTTTCATTCTTCTAGGTCTTTGTTAAACATTTCTTGCATCTTCTCGATCTTTGCCTCCATTCTTTTTCCGAGGTCCTGGATCATCTTCACTATCATTATTCTGAATTCTTTTTCTGGAAGGTTGCCTATCTCCACTTTACTTAGTCGTTTTTCTGGGGTTTTGTCTTGTTCCTTCATCTGGTACATAGCCCTCTGCCTTTTCATCTTGTCTATCTTTCTGTGAATGTGGTTTTTGTTCCCAGGCTGCAGGATTGTAGTTCTTGCTTCTGCTGTCTGCCCTCCAGTGGATAAGGCTATCTGAGAGGCTTGTGCAAGTTTCCTGATGGGAGGGATTGGTGATGGGTAGAGCTGGCTGTTTCTTTGGTGGGCAGAGCTCAGTAAAACTTAATCCACTTGTCTGCTGATGGGTGGGGCTGGGTTCCCTCCCTGTTGGTTGTTTCGCTTGAGGCATCCCAACACTGGAGCCTACCTGGGCTCTTTGGTGGGGCTAATGGCAGACCCTGGGGGGGCTCACGCCAAGGAGTACTTCCCAGAACTTCTTCTGCCAGCGTCCTTGTCCTCACGATGACACACAGCCACCCCCTGCCTCTGCAGGAGACCCTCCAACACTAGCAGGTCGGTCTGGTTCAGTCTCCCCCGAGGTCACTGCTCCTTCCCCTGGGTCCTGATGAGCACACTGCTTTGTGTGTGCCCAAGAGTGGAGTCTCTGTTTCCCCCAGTCCTGTCGAAGTCCTGCAATCAAATCCCGCTAACCTTCAAAGTCTGATTCTCTAGGAATTCCTCCTCCTGTTGCCAGACCCCCAGGTTGGGAAGCCTGACATGGGGCTCAGAACCTTCACTCCAGTGGGTGGGCTTCTGTGGTATAAGTGTTCTCCACTTTGTGAGTCACCTACCCAGCAGTTATGGGATTTGATTTTATTGTGATTGTGCCCCTCCTACCATCTCATTGTGGCTTCTCCTTTGTCTTTGGATGGGGGGTATCTTTTTTGGTGAGTTCCAGCGTCTTCCTGTCAATGACTGTTCAGAAGTTAGTTGTGATTCTGGTGTTCTTGCAAGAGGGAGTGACAGGACGCCCTTCTACTCCGCCATCTTGCACCAATCTCCCCCCAAGATGGTAAATGTTATGTGTTTTTTTACCATAATAAAGAAGAAAAATATGTTCAACATCATCTTACATTAGGGAAATGCAAATTAAAAGCATGAGATACCACTGAAAAACTATCATAGATCACAGGAGACTAAAGAGACATGAAAGTTTAAATGCAATGTGAGATCCTGGATTGGATCCTGGAACATAAAGAGGACACAGTGGAAAAACTGATGAAATCCAAATGAAGTCCTTAGTTTAACGTTATTATACCAATGTTAATTTCTTAGTTTTGACCAATGTAGTATGGTTTTATATATATTAGTCTTCTAGGGCTGCTATAACAAAATACCATGGACTGGGTAGTTTAAACTAGACATTTATTTGTCACAGTTCCAGAGACTAATAAGTCCAAGATCAAGGTGCTGGCTGATTCAGTTCCTGGTGAGTGTTCTCTTCCTGGCTTGCAGATTGCTACCTTCTTGCTGTGTCCACACATGGGAGAGAGAGAGGTGGAGAGAAAGAGAAAGACTGGGAGAGACAGAGAAAGGGAGGGAGAACCCTCTTCTTGTCTCTTCTTGTAAGTGCACTAATCCTGTCACGAGGGTCCCACCGTCATGACCTCATCTAAATCTAATTACCTCTCAAAGGCCCATGTCCACATACCATTTTATTGGGGATTAGGGCTTCAATATGTGAATTTGGAGGGGGACAAAATTCGGCTCATAGCATTATATAATACTGTGGTTCCCAACCTTTTTGGCACCAGGGACCAATTTTGTGGAAGACAATTTTTCCATGGATGGGGAGGAGGTATGGTTTAGGCGGTAATGCGAGTGATGGGGAGTGGCAGATGAAGCTTCAATCGATTGCCCGCTGCTCACCTCCTGCTGTTCAACCTGGGGGTTGGGGACCCCTGATATAAGATGTTAATATTAGAGGAACTGTAGTAAAGAGTATAAAGGAACTCTGTACTATTTTTGGAACTTTCTGTAAATCTAAAATTATCCAAAGATTTTTTAAAATCTAAAAGAAAAATCAAGGTGGGAATTCCCTGGTGGTCCAGTGGTTAGGACTCCATGCTTCCAATGCAGGGGGCACGGGTTCCCTCATCAGGAACTAAGATCCCACATGCTGCACAGCGTGGCCAAATAAATAAATAAATAATAGAGTTAAAAGGGCTCATGAGAGGAATTCTGATCATCAATCACAGGATCAGGCTGGGTCAAAAGGAAGAAAGAGGGGGACAGAACTGCAATACTGGGAGAAAACGGGAGGATCAAGGTTCTATAAAGTTTAAAAAGAGGTTGAGGAAATTCCCTGGTGGTCCAATGGTTAGGACTCGGTGCTTTAACTGCTGAGGGCCTGGGTTCAATCCCTGGTAGGGGAACTAAGATCCCACAAGCCATGCGGTGCAGCCAAAAAATATAAACAAACCAACAAACAAATAAATAAATAATACAAAATAAAAACAGGTAGAGTTCACCATAAGTGATGCTTTTTGTTTTCCTGGAGGAATATAAAAGATGAAAAGCTCAAGTGTAACGGACTGTGCTTTGTTAAAACTGAGTGAAAAAGAGGAGTAGTCAGGTGAAGAAGCAGAATAAAACATCAAAGGAATAAAAAAGGGCGTATTTTCCCTTAAGAAAAGGAGGTGGTCTGCAGCAGTAAGGCTCCTAAAATGGTTGACACAAGCTAGTTTTTAAAAAGCTTTTCAAGGAATCCCCTGGTGGTCCAGTGGTTAGGACTAGGCTTTCACTGCCAGGGCCCAGGTTCAGTCCCTGGTCAGGGAACTAAGATTTCACAAGCTGCCTAGCATGGCCAATAAATAAATAAATAAATAGCTTTTCAATTTCTCTTAAACAATAAAATTACACTTCCCAATGTAAACAGTTATTGCGGTGGCAACATTTTAAAACATTTTACTATATTATCACACTCAAGAATTTGCCAAACCAAACAAAAAAATAGAATAAGACGCTCCAAATTTTCAATATGGCTCTTTATACTAACTCTAAAACACTGTGTTTGTGGTTAAAACACTACAACTAAATAGAACAGAGAGACTATGTCATGTTATTTTAATAACTACTTCAACATGAAAGAATAAAACACAATGAAGAGCACTTGCTTGTTTGGTGCTAGTGACATAACAATTTGCAGAGTCTTAAAGATGAAATAAAATGCATAAGTTGAACCAGATGTTGAAATGGTTCCGGATTATCATCTAAAGGCATATACTTCAGAAAATATGTAGAAAGGTAACCACGCATTTGCTACAGGGAGTCCTCTATGCAAGCGTCTTTACATTGCACTTTACTTGATGGCTCAGAATAAAAGTGTGATCTGTTCCCAATCATGGTTTGTTTTTTTTTGTTTGTTTTTTGTTTTTGCGGTACGCGG
Source organism: Lipotes vexillifer (assembly GCF_000442215.2). Classification (NCBI taxonomy): domain Eukaryota; kingdom Metazoa; phylum Chordata; class Mammalia; order Artiodactyla; family Lipotidae; genus Lipotes; species Lipotes vexillifer. The sequence goes on along the minus strand of NW_006792210.1, from coordinate 200,915 downwards.
GCATCTCAGTGCTGTGGCCTCTCCCATCGCGGAGCACAGGCTCTGGGTGCACAGGCTCAGCGCCCATGGCTCACGGGCCCAGCCGCTCCATGGCATGTGGGATCCTCCCGGACCGGGGCACGAACCCGTGTCCCCTGCATCGGCAGGCGGACTCTCAACCACTGCACCACCAGGGAAGCCCCGGTCACCTTATTTTTGATAAAGGAGGCAAAAATATACAATGGAGAAAAGACAGTCTCTTCAGCAAGTGGTGTTGGGAAAGCTGGACAGCCATATGTAAATCAATGAAGTTACAACACACCCCCATGCCATACACAAAAATAAACTCAGAATGGTTTAAAGACCTAAATATAAAACATGACACCATAAAACTCCTAGAAGAGAACATAGGCAAAACATTCCGACATAAATCATGGCAACGTTTTCTTAGGTCAGTCCCAAGGCAATAGAAATAAAAGCGAAAATTAACAAATGGGACCTAATCACACTTATAAGCTTTTGCACAGCAAAGTAAACCATCAACAAAACAAAAAGACAACCTATGGACTGGCAGAAAATATGTGCAAATGATGTGACCAACAAGGGCTTTATTTCCAAAATATATAAACAGCTCATACAACTCAATAATAAAAATCCAAACCCAATCAAAAAATAGGCAGAAGATCTACATAGACATTTCTTTTAAAAAGACATACAGATGGCTAAAAAGCACATGAAAATATGCTCAAAAATTATTAGAGGAATGCAAATCAAAATTACAATGATGTATCACCCCACATCAGTCAGAATGGCTATCATCAGAAAGTCTACAAATAATAAATGCTGGAGAGGGTGTAGGAATGTAAATTAGTTACAGCCACTGTGGAAAACAGTATGGAGGTTCCTTTAAAAACTAAAAATAGAGTTACCATATGATCCAGCAATCCCACTCCTGGGCATATATCTAGAGAAGACCATGATTTGAAAAGATACATGCACCCCAATGTTCACTGCAGCACTGTTAACAATAGCCAAGACATGGAAGCAACCTAACTGTCCATGGACACATGAATGGGTAACAAAGATGTGGTACATATATACAATGGAATATTACTCATCCGTAAAAAAGCATGAAATAATGCCATTTGCAGCAACATGGATGGACCTAGAGATTATCATACTAAGTGAAGCCAGGCAGAGAAAGACAAATGTTATATCACTTATATGTGGAATCTAAAAAATAGTACAAATGAACTTGTTTACAAAACAGAAGCAGACTCAGAAACACAGAAAACAAACTTATGGGTACCAAAGGGGGGCGGGTGGGTGCATAAATTGGGAGTATGGGATTAACAGATGCACACTACTATATATAAAATAGATAAACAACAAGGTCCTACTGCATAGCACAGGGAACTATATTCAATACCTTATAAGAAATTATAATGGAAAAGAATAGAAAAAATATAGATATATACATATGTATGTATAACCAAATCACTTTGTCGTACACCTGAAACTAACACAATATTGTAAATCACCTATACTTCAATGAAAAAAATAATAATCTCTCTTCAAATCTAAAAACAAAACAAAACAGGTTCGGTGGAAGTAAGTATGAAAGAGCAGCAATGGTAGGAGGCTGTGGTCAAAGCAGAGTATTGGCTCTCACAGGTGGTGTAGATGATATCCAAGGAGTTTGTGGCTAAAGGGGGGTGAAGGTAAAGGTCATTGTTTGGAGTTGTGGTCAAGGAATTGTGAGGAGGTTATGGTTGCTTATCCACACGATGCCTAATTATCTCTCAACATGAGGACCAGGAAATGAGGTGGAGAGGAAGACTCAGTTGCAAAGCCCCCATTGGATGCAGGAGAGTAACTGGGAAGCTGGACACACAGCCCCACCCCGGGCTTTAGCAGGACCCCGCACCCCTCTTTCTCCCAGTTCTTGCTAGCTCACATCTACCCCCACTCTAACCTACTTTTCTTTCCAAATTCAGAAATTGGGGAGAAAAAAGCAAAGAAAAATGCCCTACTGTTTCCCAGCAGCACCTCACATACATGCCTTGGGTGCCTACTAAGCACCCAAGCCATGTAAATAATACGAAGAGGCTAAAACACTCCTCCTGTCCCAACACCTTGCAATACAGGTGAACAGATAAAAACATGGGTACAAACACTACATACTAATGTCACTGAAGCAGTGTGACATTAAATATTTATGCATACGACACTCCACAAATAGCAAATGTGAAATAAAAGACAGTCAACAGATAACTTTTGTTTATCTCGGTGTCATTTCTTTTTTTTTTTAATATCTTCATTGGAGTATAATTGCTTTACAATGGTGTGTTTGTTTCTGCTTTATAACAAAGTGAATCAGTTATACATATACATATGTTCCTATATCTCTTCCCTCTTGCGTCTCCCTCCCTCCCACCCTCCCTATCCCACCCCTCTAGGTGGTCACAAAGCATCGAGCTGATCTCCCTGTGCTATGCGGCTGCTTCCAACTAGCTATCTATTTTACGTTTGGTAGTGTATATATGTCCATACCACTCTCTCACTTTGTCACAGCTTACCCTTCCCCCTCCCCATATCTTCAAGTCCATTCTCTAGTAGGTCTGTGTCTTTATTCCCGTCTTACCCCTAGGTTCTTCATGACCTTTTTTTTTCCTTAGATTCCATATATATGTGTTAGCATATGGTGTTTGTTTTTCTCTTTCTGACTTACTTCACTCTGTATGACAGACTCTAGGTATACAGATTGCCAACAAACACATGAAAGAATGCTCAACATCATTAATCATTAGAGAAATGCAAATCAAAACTACAATGAGAGGGGCTTTCCTGGTGGCACAGTGGTTGAGAGTCCGCCTGCCGATGCAGAGGACGCGGGTTTGTGCCCCGGTCCGGGAGGATCCCACATGCCGTGGAGCAGCTGGGCCCGTGAGCCATGGCCATTGAGCCTGTGCGTCCGGAGCCTGTGCTCTGCAACGGGAGAGGCCACAGCAGTGAGAGGCCCTCATACCGCAAAAAAAAAAAAAAAAAAAAACTGCAATGAGATATCATCTCAGCCCGGTCAGAATGGCCATCATCAAAAAATCTAGAAACAATAAATGCTGGAGAGGGTGTGGCAAAAAGGGAACCCTCCTGCACTGTTGGTGGGAATGTGAATTGATAAAGCCACTATGGAGAACAGTATGGAGGTTCCTCAAAAAACTACAAATAGAACTACCATATGACCCAACAATCCCACTACTGGGCATATACCCTGAGAAAACCATAATCCAAAAAGAGTCATGTACCACAATGTTCATTGCAGCTCTATTTACAATAGCCAGGACATGGAAGCAACCTAAGTGTCCATCAACAGATGAATGAATAAAGAAGATGTGGCACATATATACAATGGAATATTACTCAGCCATAAAAAGAAACGAAATTGAGCTATTTGTAATGAGGTGGATGGACCTAGAGTCGGTGTCATTTCTTACTCTACCATGTCTCCCTCCCACGTGCCCACACATGGAAGCAACGTTCTTAGCTGCTTGACAGGATGGTAGCTCCCTTGGGTTGCTTACCAAGACCCCATTTTCATTCAGATCAGAGCTATCCTACCCCCTCACTTGAATCTGGCTTTTCCTTCTGTATGTACAACATCTGATAAGGGTTGGTGTACCTAGAGTTTTAACATGTGAGGTAAAGGAAACTTCACGCAGATTCTGGCTTGTTATGGATTTTCTCTGACAGTAGAGAGATTCAAACCCTAGCCAATACCTGCCAGTCTAAGAACAGAGACAGAGCCACTTAAAAGGATCTGGCTTGCTGTAACTTTAAATGTAATTCATGTTACTTTTTTCTATGCCATCATATTTTTTTTCAAAAATCTTTAAACATTTTATTAACTTTGAAGAAGGAGTAAGAATAGCTCCTTCAGAAACCAGACACACTGAAGCACTGATCTATTCACAGAGCTTCTACACAGATGAAGAAGTTTATATCAAGTGGACAAAAAACAGTACAGAAGAGACCTACACACAGAAAGACTGAGAAAAATCCATCTCTAGGAGGCAGGTCAGATGAACTCAAAGACCTCACTGAGGGCCCTGGTGGCGCAGTGGTTGGGAGTCCGCCTGCCGATGCAGGGGACGCGGGTTCGTGCCCCGGTCCGGGAGGATCCCACATGCCATGGAGCGGCTGGGCCCGTGAGCCATGGCCGCTGAGCCTGCGCGTCTGGAGCCTGTGCTCCGCAATGGGAGAGGCCACAGCAGTGAGAGGCCCGCATACCGCAAAAAAAAGCCCTCACTGAATGTAGGAGAAAAAAAAAAAAAAAAAAAAAAGACCTCACTGAATGTAGAATTACTGGGAAGCCACGTAAAGCCTTCTGCTGGGGCATAAATGTAGGAACCAGTCCATGTAGTCAAGAAAAGACTCTTTTTCCTCCTCATCTAAATGCTTGCCTCCAGTCTGGGTTCACAGAAAGGTCCTGATTATTTGAACTGGTTGTCAATCAAGGTTCCCTTCATTTTCGCTTTCTTGGCTTCCAGTTCAGCCTGGAAAGGAAGAAAAGTATATGTCTTGATACATGACATGAAATTCCGATTTTCCTGCCTTATTCTAACTGCCCCAACACTATCCCCTCATGCTCATTTAGTATACAAACTAGAACCGTGTTTCTAAAATTGCGATGAAACTCTAGCAACTGCTTTCCAACCTTTCTGATGTTATGACACACATTGAAGATAATAATATCTGTATGGTAAAAAAGGGGTAAACACACAGGGCTGTGGTCTATCAGTGTAGGGATCCCACAGCTCCAGGACCCCTGAAGGACTGGAGGAATCAATATCAAGACATATCAGTATCCTGTTTGTGGCAGAACAGGAGGAAGAACACTGTTCTAGAACAGTGCTACTTAAGGTTGTGCAGTCCGTGAAGATACACACAAAAATTGAGAGTAAGCATTTAGAAGCTTTTATAGCAATTTGACAGAGCAATAAGAAAGTAAAATCATCCCATAAGAAGAATTCGGGCAAATTCATTTTTATTGCATTTTATAAATTACAAATCTACTCTTGACAAATTTTAAAACAAGAAGCAAGCACTGGTCCTTCACCTCGGAAAATCTGATAAGCAGTGCTCTAGATCACTACGGCAAGGTAAAGCAGCTCTCAAGACCCCCTGCCTCTGTCAGCAAAAACTCCTTTACAGCCAGTAGAATAGGCTGGTATACTTTTCGATGAGGCACCAATGCTGGGATGTCTGATTTGAAAGAAATATCATAAGTAACTTATTATCAGGAAAACAGAAACATAGGCACCATCACATATAGACGTGTGTGCTCAACAAAGAGCCCGGGAATAGTGGAGACAGTGGTGGTGGAAGCGGTGCTTTAAGAAGTAGCGACCAGCCCCAATCCCGGCGCCCCAATGTAGCCCCACTGTATGCCTCATACCCTGGGAGAGCACCCATGAGCCCCCATCTTGAACTCCTGACCTTGGACCGCAAGTAGCAGATTAACTTATCATTGTCGTTAGGGTTGGCTAACAAGAACTATCATTTGGGGCCTGGATCCTGTGGTCACTATCCCAAAGTAGGGTATGTACTGACAGCCACGGCCCACGGTTAGACACCTGGCAGCCAGCCACACCATAACCCCGACAGACTTCCGAAAGGATTCCCCTGCCTGCCGGAGGGTCTTTCAGACCGAGGAACCCAAACAGTCCAGCCCAGCGCCTGACACCCCCCGCCCCCGCCACTCACCAGCTCCTGCAGCCGCCTCTTACTCATGCCTTTGCGCTCCAGCTGCTTCTCAATCACCTTGGCATTCTGCGCATACGAGTCAGCAACTTCTCTCTGACGGAAGAAAGAAGCACCCTTAGACCAGCAGTCTCACCAAAGAGGAGCAACAGAGACCTCGGGAGAAGTCTATGCTCCTCAAATTATGAAATTATTACTGAAATGGCAAAGGCTCTGCTCCCTTTCAACTCCAGCTTTTCCACAATCCAGGAGAGTCAGGTTTCAACCGAAACCACATTTAAGTAACAGATAACATCTCTCTGTAAACATCATTGTACTGAAATACCATAAAGGTAATTGCTGCTCTTGCTAAGGACAGACTCCCACACCATCAGAGCTGGACTGGAAGGGACTCGAAATTGCTGAGCCCAGTAGTTTTTCAACTGAAGAGGGATGAGGAGGGATTTGCCCCCTAAGTCATCTCAAAAAACAGTATGAAAAAAATGACTGGGCTGCCGTGGTGGCGCAGTGGTTGAGAGTCCGCCTGCCGATGCAGGGGACACTGGTTCGTGGCCCGGTCCGGGAAGATCCCACATGCCGCGGAGCGGCTGGGCCTGTGAGCCGTGGCCGCTGAGCCTGCGCGTCCCGGAGCCTGTGCTCCACAACGGGAGAGGCCACAACAGTGAGAGGCCCGCGTACCGCAAAAAAAAAAAAGTTACTGTGGGAGGGAGGGAGACGCAAGAGGGAAGAGATATGGGGATATATGTATCTGTATAACTGATTCACTTTGTTATAAAGCAGAAACTAACACACCATTGTAAAGCAATTATACTCCAATAAAGATGTTACAAAAATAATAATTGAGCACCAAAATTATTAAGGACAAGGGCCGCGTACCACAAAAAACAAAAAAAAAGACTGATTTAGTCCAACTCCCTGCTCCTTATCTTACAGAGATGTCCCTGAGATCCAGGGAAACAGGAACGAGCCCGGTATCACAGCGTTTCTTAGTAGCAGAGCAAGATCTACGAGCGAAGTTTCTAGTTATTCTGTTACTCAATGCTCTGGTTGGAGAGCCCCCTCCCCCCGCCCCGCATTCCAATTCCCCTGAGAGCAGAAGCACTTACAGCCTCAATCTCCTCTTCCTCTTCGTCAATAGTAGACACAGTGACAGAGCTGAACTTGCCCATGTCTTTAGTCCGTTTCGTCATCATCACCTGGAGTTGCAGGAAGAGGAATCAGTCTAGTTTACCTCAAGAGGCTCTGTGAGTCGTGTGTGTGTGAGTGTGTATGTGTGAGTGGGTATGTGCAAGTGTACAAGCCTGGTTCCTGGGGGCAGGGGACCTCCTTGGGACGGGCTGGCCTATCTAAAAGTACCCATATTTTAATTTGCATTATATTTTTCTAGTATTTGCCATCAAGGGTTTTTTAAAGTATATTTAAAGACTAGCCTTATTCATTCAATGTTTAATTGCTCACACTGGAAGAAGAAGAAATTTCAAAGGAAGTAAATGTGAATAAAAATCATACAATTTCTAACTTACTCATAGAGCAGATGTAGGAAAGAAAAGAGAACACATAATAGGTGTTACAATTTTGTAGCATCTGCTTATACACAAAAATGGCATTCTCTTAATAAAGAGAGTGCTCATAAAGGGCAGTTTCTCATGCACCATAATCTTCTTTAAAATTTTAGGGCTAAATCTGTAGCTATATTAACCCATCTGTCTCCTTCAGTGATAATTACTTTCTTAGGAGGCTCTTGTTTCTGAGTATATATGTTCGTCTTCCCAAAACCCTGGCCAAACTTGACTACTGCTCCATCCACAATGAAGGTCACAGGAGCGTTCTTCGGTTGGGACTGGTAGAAGAGTGGCAGCCCGCACCTGCAAACAGAACAGTGAATCTCAGGGAGGCCTCAGAATCCAACTCCCCAAAACGGTACTTCACAAAGTGTGCTTAGACTCTGGGAATATTTGTGTCTGTGGCATAAACTGATGATTAGCTCTTCCCAGTGTTTCCCAAAACTACTTGATAAGAATCACTGACGGTTGGGCTTCTCTGGTGGCACAGTGGTTAAGAATCCGCCTGCCAATGCAGGGGACACGGGTTTGAACCCTGGTCCAGGAAGATCCCACATGCCGCAGAGCAACTAAGCCTGCGCAACTACAACTACTGAGCCTGTGCTCTAGAGCCCGCGAGCCACAAGTACTGAGCCCGCGTGCTACAACTACTGAAGCCCACGTGCCCAGACCCCGTGCTCCACAGCAAGAGAAGCCACCGCAATGAGAGGCCCACGCACCGCAATGAAGAGTAGCCCCCGCTCGCCACAACTAGAGAAAGCCTGCGTGCAGCAACGAACACCCAATGCAGCCAAAAATAAATAAATTAAAAAAAAAAAAAGAATCACTGACAGTCCCTGTTTAAATTGCTGATCAGATTCTGAGGGCCCTCCCCCAGAGGATCCTGATTCATCAACTCTGGAGGGTGAGGCCCAGGAATCCATCTTAGCAACCCAAGTGATTCTTATAATTAGACAAGTTTGGGAAACGCTGGCTCCTGCTACTGACTGCTTTCCAGTTAAAACTACTGCCATTATTCCCAGAAGTCTGGGTAACTAGCTTGGGGATTCTGTCTAGTTTGGCTTTTGCAGTGTCAAGAAGGAGCATAGGGCTTCCCTGGTGGCGCAGTGGTTAAGAATCCACCTGCCAATGCAGGGGACACAGGTTCAAGTCCTGGTCCAGGAAGATCCCACACGCCGCAGAGCAACTAAGCCCGTGCGCCACAACTACTGAGCCTGCGCTCTAGGGCCCACGAGCCTCAACTACTGAAGCCCACACACCTAGAGCCCGCGCACTGCAACGAAGAGTAGCCCCTGCTCGCCGCAACTAGAGAAAGCCCGCGCGCAGCAACAAAGACCCCTCTCAGCCAAAAATTAAAATTAATTAATTAATTATTTTTTAAAAAGAAGGAGCATAAAGGCTCCACTGCAGTGGTCTACCAACTAAGCTCTGTAGCAATCATCATGCTTTCTTTGGTTGGTCATTTCTTTTTTTAAAAAATTAATTAAAAATTTATTTATTTATTTTTGGCAGCTTTGAGTCTTCGTTGCTGCACACAGACTTTCTCCAGTTGCAGCGAGCGGGGGTTACTCTTCGCCGCAATGTGCAGGCTTCTTATTGTGGTGGCTTCTCTTGTTGCAGAGCACGGGCTCTAGGTGCACAGGCTTCAGTAGTTGTGGCACACAGGATCAGTAGTTGTGGCTCGCGGGCTTAGTTGCTCTGTGGCATGTGGGATCTTCCCAGACAAGGCTCAAACCCGTGTCCCCTGCATTGGCAGGCAGATTCTTAACCACTGCGCCACCAGGGAGGTCTGGTTGCTCACTTCTATTATACTTCTTCAGCTAAGTGGAGTAGACCCATACCCATAAGATATGCTTAAAGCAGCCTAACAAATCTAATGTGGCTGTAAACTAAAATGCCTTCTTAGCCATTTCCCTGCTTTAATTCTAGTCTGAGTCTTCTGAGAGCCAAGATTGAACTGTAATTCATCAACAAGATTAAACTTATTATAGTTTAATATTCTCACTGTTAACAACCTAAAGCTGGAAATCATATATATCTTTAAATAATTGTCTCTAAAGTTCTTGGGTGTGTAGTCCTATAACAGACTTTATAAATAAGTTTGGATTAAATTACACTATGTGGGGATTTCCCTGGTGGCGCAGTGGTTAAGACTCTGCGCTCCTAATGCAGAAGGCCCGGGTTCAATCCCTGATCAGGGAACTAGATCCCACATGCAGGCTGCAACTAAGAGTTTGCATGGCACAACTAAGGAGCCCACGTGCCACAACTAAGGAGGCTCCCTGCCACAACTAAGACCCGGTGCAACCAAAACAAATAAAAAATATTTTTAAAAATTACACTATGTGGGCTTCCCTGGTGGCGCAGTGCTTGAGAGTCCGCCTGCCGATGCGGGAGGCGCGGGTTCGTGCCCCGTTTCGGGAGGATCCCGCGTGCCGCGGAGCGGCTGGGCCCGTGAGCCGTGGCCGCTGAGCCTGCGCGTCCGGAGCCTGTGCTCCGCAAATGGGAGAGGCCACAACAGTGAGAGGCCCGCACAACGCAAGAAAAAAAAAAAAAAAAAAAAAAATTACACTATGTTACATTTACCATATGACCCAACAATTCCACCCCAAGAGAAAACATATGTTCCCACAAGATTTATACTAGAATGTTCATAGCAGCTTTATTTATAATAGCCAAAGCCATTAACAACTCAAATGCCCTTCAACAGGTCAACGGTTAAACAAACTGTGGTGCAATGACTACTACTCAGCGATAAAGAGGAACAAATTACTGATACACATAACAACTCAGATGAATCCCCAAAGCATCAGGCAACATGAAAGAAACCAGATGTAAGAGATACATATTGTACGTAGTAGAACACATACTGTAGAATTTACATCACATTTTAGAAAAGGTAAGACCACGGTAACAGAAGGCAGATCAGTGCTGGCGAGGGGAGGGGTGAGGAAGGAGACTGATTGCAAAGGAGCACTGGAAACGTCTATGTCACAGGAGTGGTGACGTTACATGGCTCTGTGCTTCTGTCAACACTCATCAAACTGTACACTTAGGAAGGGCAAATTTTATTATATATAAGTTACACCTCAGTGAAAAACTACTATGTGAAATAATACTCAGTGAAATAATACTATGTTTAAAAACCCATTTTTGTGGCCAGCCGTTCAGAGATGTAACTTGGTCAGTTGCATCTCTTTAAGAAGCATATTGGTATTTGCATAATTGAAGTTTGAAGGCAGGTAAGATTATAGGGATAAAGATATAACAGAGAATTGTCTCCAAATGATTCTTTTCCTAACACATCATTGCCTCTACTTGCTTATTCTCAGAGAAACCCACACTGTTAATACTTACTTTGCACATTTCTTCCTGTACTGTCGTTCAATGCCTTCAGGCCTGCACAGAAAATGGAAGTTAAAAAAAAAAAAGATACGAACAAATCTCATAACCTACCAACCTCACTAGCTCACTACTTCAAATGCTAAAAGGGCTTTTCAAAAGTTATCCTTGGGCTTCCCTGGTGGAGCAGTGGTTAAGAATCCGCCTGCCAATACAGGGAACACGGGTTCTAGCCCTGGTCTGGGAAGATCCCACATGCCATGGAGCAACTAGGCCCGTGAGCCACTAACTACTGAGCCTGCGCGTCTGAAGCCTGTGCTCCGCAACAAGAGAGGCTGCGATAGTGAGAGGCCCACGCGCCGTGATGAAGAGTGGCCCCCGCTTGCCACAACTAGAGAAAGCCCTCGCACAGAAACGAAGACCCAACACAGCCAAAAATAAAATAAATAAAAATTTTTAAAAATACAGGCAAAACCGGGCTTCCCTGGTGGCGCAGTGGTTGAGAATCCGCCTGCCGATGCAGGGGATGCGGGTTCGTGCCCCGGTCCGGGAAGATCCCACGTGCCGCGGAGCGGCTGGGCCCGTGAGCCATGGCCGCTGAGCCTGCGCGTCCGGAGCCTGTGCTCCGCAACGGGAGAGGCCACAACAGTGAGAGGCCCGCGTGCCGCAAAAAAAAAAAAAAAATACAGGCAAAACCAAATCAAGCAACATATAAAGAAGGTCTATACCACATCGCCAAGTGGAATTTATCCCAGGAATGCAAGATTGGTGCAACATACAAAAAAAAAAATCAATCAATGCGATACACTATAATAACAGAATAAAAGAGAAAACACACATGATCATCTTAACAGATGCATAAAAAGCATCTGACAAAATTCAAAGCCCCTTCAATATACTAGAAATAGAAGGGAACCTCCTCTACCTTATAAGGGGCATCTATGAAAAATTCACATCTACTAAGCCACATAAGCTAACATCATATTTAATGGTGAAAAACTGAAACCTTTCCCTCTAAGATCAGGAAGAAGACGGGGATATCCACTCTCAACACTTCTATTCAACACTGTACTGGAAGTTCTAGCCAGGGCAATTAGGCAAGAAAAAGAAATAAAAAGCATCCAGATTGGAAGGGAAAAAGTAAAACCATCTCTATTTGCAGATGATATAATCTTATATATAGAAACCCTAAAGCATATACACACACACACACACACACACACGCACACTCTCTATTAGGACTAATAAACAAGTTTAGTAAAGCTGCAGGATATAAGATCAATATTCACAAATTAATGGTAGTCCTGTACACTAGAAATGAATAATCCAGAAACGAAGATAAGAAAACAAGTCCAGTTACAATAGCATCAAAAAGAATAAAATACTTAGGAATAAATTTAACAAAGGAAGTGCATAACTTGTGCACTGAAAACTACAAAACATCACTGAAAGAAATTAAAGACCTAAGTAAATGGAACGACACTTCATGTTCATGGATTGAAGACTTAATATTGTTAAGATGGCGATACTTTCCAAATGAATCTACAACTTCAACACAATCCCTATCAAAATCCCAGCTGGCTTTTTTTGCAGAAATTGACAAGCTGATCCTCAAATTCACATGGAATCATAAGGAATCCAGAATAGACAAAACAGTCTTGAAGAAGACCAAAGTTGGTGGGACTCGTACATAATTTCAAAACTTAATACAAAGCCACAGTAATCAAGACAGGGTGGTACTGGCATAAGGACAGACATATAGATCAATGGAACAGAACTGAGAGTCCACAATAAACCCATACATATATGGTTAATTTATTTTCAGGGGTGCCAAGACCATTCAATGGGGGAAAGAATAGTCTTTCAATAAATAGTACCGGGATAAATGGATATCCACCCACAAAAGGAGTAATTTAGATCCCTACCTCACACTATGTACAAAAATTAACTCAATATGGGGAGTTCCCTGGTTGTCCAGTGGTTAGGGCTCTGCACTTTTCCACTGCAGGGGGCCCAGGTTTGATCCCTGGTCAGGGAACTAAGATCCCACAAGCTGTGTGGCATGGCCAAAAAATAAATAAACAAAAATTTTAAAAATTAACTCAAAATGGATGAATGACTTAAAGGTAAGAACTGGGACTTCCCTGGTGGTCCAATGGTTAAGACCCTGTGCTTCCAGTGCCGGGGGTGTGGGTTCGATCCCTGGTCGGGGAACTAAGATCCCACATACCAAGGTGCAGCAAAAAAAAAAACAAAAGGTAACAATCAAACCTATAAAACTGTTAGAATACATAAGTATAAATCTTCAAGACCTTAGATCAGGCAATGGTTTTGAAAATATGATACCTACAGCACAAGCAATCAAAGAAAAAATAGATAAATGGGACAATTAAAATGAAAAACTTTTGTGCTTCCAGGAATACCATCAAGAGAGTGAAAAGGCAACCCACAGAATGGGAAAAAATATTTGTAAATCATATATCTGATAAGGAACTAGTATCCATAATAAAAAATTCTTACAACAATAAAAAACACAAATACTCCATTTAAAAAATGGGCAAAGAATTTTTTTTCATTTATTTATTTTATTTATTTATTTTTGGCTGTGTTGGGTCTTTGTAACTGTGCGTGGGCTTTCTCTAGTCGCAGCAAGCGGGGCCTACTCTTCATTGCGGTGTGCGGGCTTCTCATTGCAATGGCTTCCCTTGTTGCGGAGCATGGGCTCTAGGCGCGCAGGCTTCAGTAGTTGTGGCTCGCGGGCTCTAGAGCACAGGCTCAGTAGTTGTGGCGCATGGGATTAGTTGTTCTGCGGCATGTGGGATCTTCCAGGACCAGGGCTCAAACCCACGTCCCCTGCATTGGCAGGCAGGTTCTTAACCACTACACCACCAGGGAAGCCCAAAAATGGACACAGAATTTGACTAGACATTTCTCCAAAGAAGATACAGAAATGACCAATAAGGACATGAAAAGCTCAACATCATTAGCCATCAGGGAAATGCAAATCAAAACCACAATGATACCATCTCATACACACTAGGATAGCTATATCAAAAAGGCAGACAATAGGGCTTCCCTGGTGGCGCAGTGGTTGAGAGTCCGCCTGGCGATGCAGGGGATACGGGTTTGTGCCCCGGTCCGGGAGGATCCCATGTGCCGCGGAGCGGCTGGGCCCGTGAGTCGTGGCCGCTGAGCCTGCGCGTCCGGAGCCTGTGCTCCGCAATGGGAGAGGCCACATCAGTGAGAGGCCCGCGTACCACACACACACACATACAAAACCCACAATGATACCATCTCATACACACTAGGATAGCTATATCAAAAAGGCAAACAATAGGGCTTCCCTGGTGGCGCAGTGGCTGAGAGTCCGCCTGCCGATGCAGGGGACACGGGTTCGTGCCCCGGTCTGGGAAGATCCCGCATGCTGCGGAGCGGCTGGGCCCGTGAGCCATGGCCGCTGAGCCTGCGCGTCCGGAGCCTGTGCTCTGCAACGGGGGAGGCCGCGGCAGTGAGAGGCCCGCGTACCGCAAAAAAAAAAAAAAAAAGGCAGACAATAACAATTATTGGCAAGGATGTGGAGAAACAGGAACCCTCATATACTACTGGCAAGAATGTAAAATGGTGCAACTCCTTTTGAAACCACTCTACCAGGTCCTCAAAAGGTTAAACACAGAGTTCCCATATGATCCAGCAACTCATACATATCCACCCATGAGAACCAAAAGCATGTTCACACAAAAACTTGTACACAAATGTTTACAGCAGCATTAGCCATAATACTTTAAAAAGTTAGTTAAAAAAAAAAACAACAACAACACAGGACTTCCCTGGTGGCACAATGGTTAAGAATTCGCCTGCCAATGCAGGGGACATGGGTTTGAGCCCTGGTCCAGGAAGATCCACATGCTGCGGAGCAACTAAGCCCATGTGCCACAACTACTGAGCCCGTGAGCCACAACTACTGAAGCCCGTGCACCTAGAGCCCGTGCTCTGCAACAAGAGAAGCCACCGCAATGAGAAGCCCGTGCACCACAATGAAGAGTAGCCCCCACTTGCAGCAACTAGAGAAAGCCTGTACACAGCAACGAAGACCCAACGCAGCCAAAAATAAATAAATAAAAGTCCAAATGTCCATCAACTGATGAATGGACAAACAAAACGTGGTGTATCCATACAATGGAATATTATTCACCCATAAAGAGGAATGATGGGGCTTCCCTAGTGGCGCAGTGGTTAAGAATCTGCCTGCCAATGCAGGGGACATGGGTTTGAGCCCTGGTCCAGGAAGATCCCACATGCCGTGAAGCAACTAAGCCGTGTGCCACAACTACTGAGCCCGCGAGCCTAGAGCCCGTGCTCCACAACAAGAGAAGCCACCGCAGTGAGAAGCACGCACACTGCAACGAAGAGTAGCCCCCACCGGCTGCCCATGCAGCCATAGAGACAGCCCATGCGCAGCAACAAAGACCCAACGCAGCGAAAAAAAAAAAGAATGATTTATTGAGTCATTCTACACATGGATGAATCTTGAAAATATACTAAATGAAAGATGCCAGACACAAAAAGCTACAGGGACTTCCCTGGCAGTCCAGTGGTTGGGACTCCATGCTTCCACTGCAGAGGGCACGGGTTCAATCCCTGGTCGGGGAACTAAGATCCTGCAAGCCGCATGGCACAGCCAGCAAAGAAAAAAAGTTCATCTTCTTGAGATATTGAGACTCTAATACAAATAAGACAAGGGTTTTAAGTGGTACAGTTATAAAGAAGTGATTAATATGAGCTAGATATTTGGACTTAATGGACCTTGATTTTCTTTCTTGTCCTTAATCTCTGGGAATATGTGAGATAGGAAAGGCCAAAGACAAAATAAAACATTCTCCCTGGTTGTGGTAGCAGCATCTAAGATGGCCCCAATGATTCTTTCCCCCTGGTATTGACTTAATAATGTCAATAATCCTTGTATAATGCCCTCCCACAATGAACACGGCTGACTTGTGACACCAATAAGACACTGAAGAAATGATGGTGTGTAACTTCTGAGTCTTGGTCATAAAAGACATTATAGCTTCCAACTCGCTCTCTCTTGGATCACTCACACTGTGGAAAGCCAGCTGCCATGTTATGAGGATACTCAAGCAGCCCTATGGAAGATCCTTGTTCTAAAGAACTAATGCTTCTTCCCAAAAGTTAGCACTCAGCTGCCAACCATGTGAGTGAACCACCTTGGAAGTGGAACCTCCAGTCCTAATTAAAGACTTCAAATGACTGCACCCATGGTCGACCTCTTAACCACAGCCTCATGAGAGACCATCCAGCTAAGCTGTTCTTAAGTTCCTGACCCACAGAAACTATATGAGATGATCAATGTTTGCTGTTCAAAAAAACAAACAACAACAACAAAAAACCATAGGAATACCAGGAGATGAGCATGAACAGGTAGGCTAGGGCCAGATCATAGCCTTCAGACTTGGATTTTATCCCGCTAGCCAGGATTTTTTAAATTGCACTCCACAGTGATCCCTAAGTGAAATCGGATAGGAGAAAGGGGAGAAGCCCTTAATGGGTTGGGCTCAACTCTTCCCCAATCAGAGAAGCTTCTTGCTTATTTATACTTCTGGTAAAAAATTCATTTGAAGCAAGGATTCATTGCTTAAAAACGTTTGAAAGGCACTGCTGTAGGTGATGAAGAGTCACTGAAAGATCTGAAGCAGGAAACTGACATCGCGCGCATGTGAGATCATTCAGGCAGGAGACGATAGCCTGGGGGAGAGCGGGGGGCGGGGGGAGGTAAGAGGACACTTCGATAGCCCAAGCAAGTGACGTTGGGCACCAGAATGATGGCAGTGTGGCTGGGCTGAACAGGAGGAGGCAGCCACAAGACAGACTAGAAGGTAGAGTCGACAGTACATGGTGAGTGACTGGATGTGTGCAGGGGATGGTGGGGGGCAGGGATGGATGAGACAAAGACAGGACTGGCTCCCAGATTTCTGCCCCGGGCCACTGCGTGAATGGTGATGTCATCGTAGGAGGAGGAAAAAGAAGGAATTGTGTTTAGCTGACACCTTCAGAGACCTGCCTGCAGTGGCTTCAACACAAGAGTTTCTTCTCATGTAAAATAAGTGTACAGGAAGGCGGTTCCCGGTAATGGTTGAGACCCAAGGATAGCATGGCAAAAACTCTGCAATCCTTGTGGCCTTCCCTTTCTAGTCCCAGGATGGCTGCTGGTGCTCCAATTATCACGCCCGTTTTCCAAAAAGCAGGAAGGAATGAGAAGAGTAAAAAGGACTTTCCTTGGAAGCGCCACCCAACAACGTCTACTTCTGTCCATTTTACTTGGCAAAAGCTAAGTCACATTCAGAATCTTAGGGGGTTTTTGGAGTGGGGAGAAGCTGGAATATGTACCCTATCTTTACAGACACTGGTATATAGGCAGGTAAAATAGAAGAGTGTTGGAGTGGTGCTGAGTGAACCAATCTGTGGGATTTTCCACGTTAGAGAAATGAGTTTGGCTTTAGTCATGCTGTATCTGAGGTAGAGCATCAGGTGAAGAGGTAGAATAGGTAGGTAGATACACAGTTCTGGGCACAACAGAGAAACGGAGGCAGATCTAGATTTTGTGAGTCATCAGCATATAAGCGTAACTGATGCCACAAGAGGTGGTGAGAATGGCCAAGGAGAGTATAGAGGTCAGAACCCTGGGGAATGCCAACATTTAAGGGGCAGGAAGAAGAATCCAGAAGACTGAGAAAGCCAAAGAAGTAGAAGGAGAATCACAAGAGTAGCTTCACAGAAGTCAAGGAAGGAGACAGCATCAAGGGAGGCATATGGTCAACAAAGATCCAGATAGAAAAGCACCCACTGGATGGGCAACTGGGGAAGCAATGGATGAGGGAGGGAAGGTACCAGGGAACAACAGAGTCAAAGGAGAGGTACTTTAGAATGGAAGACTTGGAGGTGGAAAGTGACCGGCTCCAGGGCATGCATTAGGCAGACTGCCATATTTTCAGTAACTGGGGCTCCCACACTCATCTGGCTAAAGAATAGGAGGGGTAAGATCAGACTGAAATTTCACCCCTGATAAGAAAGGAGCACGCTAAAGTGGGCCCTTGGAAAGACTGTTCATGATTAGAGCAGGAACTATGTCAACCAAGGGGGAAGTCTACCATGCCTTGTTGGTAAACTCTGAGAACTCTGTGGCCCAACAGAGTCACTTGGCCAGAGGTCACTGGCCTGTGCAATACCCGGCACTGAGTCTGGGCCCAAAGCTGGCTCACTTCCAGGATCAGGCTGACTGGATTCCAGGGTTGCCACTTCAGCCTAGGGCCTCCCAGTTTTCTGGCCTACAGGTGACGGCATCTGCCTTATAGTGCCATAGGAGCCTGTGGCCTAGTTGTGTTGTTAGATTACTTTCTGTATTAACTAATATATATACATTTAATACATATTATCTAGAACTGTTATATATAATTATGATATATGTAATAAATATTTTAGCAATCCTAAAGACAGTCAGTTGAGAATTTTCAAAATCAGAAACCTAAATAAAGGTTAATAGAGGGAGAAAAAGCACATGAGAATGGATTAGCTTTAGATAGAGCATGTTATTTATAAACCTTCCTATATACCACAATGGAGGACTTCCCCAATGTTACCTGGAGGGCCTTCCTTTGTGAATTTCATATGTTTTATAATCTGTGTCCCCACTTGTATCCTGTATATAAGCAATTTTCTCTTCAACTACATAATTCTAGAAGCCCAGCTGTCACAGTGGTCCCTGATTTGGTACTGAATGTCGCCTAGCAATAGTTTCTAACTGTTTTCATTAGTGTGGGCTGATAACAGTTTGGTTTCTTAAATAAACATAGCTAGATGTCAGCCTGTAGCTTTTTCCGGTTCAACACTAGAATATAAGCTCTGTACAGGCAAGGTTCTTTGCTTGTTTACTGGTTGTACTGGTTTGGATAGTGTCCCTTAAAAAGTTATGTCCTTCCAGGAACCTCAGAGTGTGACCTTATTTGAAGAGGGTCATTGCAGATATAATTAGTTAAGATGAGGTCACAGAGATGAGCAGAATGTTCCCTTAATTTAATATAACTGGCGTCCTTATAAGAAGAGAAGAAACACAGGGAAAAAGCCAATACAATGATGCAGACAGAGGCTAGAGTGATGCATCTACAAGTCAAGAAATGTCAAGGACTGCCGGCAAACACCAGAAGCTAGGAAGGGGCAAGGAAGGCTCCTCCCCTAGAACCTTCAGAGAGAGCATGGCCCTACCGACACAGTAATCTCAGATTCCAGCCTCTAGAACTGTGAGACAATTCATTTCTGTTGTTTTAAGCCGCCTAGTTTATGGTACTTTGTTATAGCAGCCCTAACAAACTAATATACTAGTATATCCCAGAATTTTAGGACAGTACCTGGCACACAGCAGGAGCTCAATAAATTAAACATTTGCTGAATGAATGAATGGACTTAGAGCAGGATGACCTCTCTGTGGCATTTGGCACCTGTTGATGACCACCCCCTTCCCTCACTTCTTGAAATTCTCTCCTCTCCTGTTTTCCACATCACCAGGTTCTCCTGGTTATGTTCCAATTATTTTGTCTGCTTTTCAAACATCAATGTTTCCCAGGATTATGTCTTCAATTCTCTCTTCTTGCTCCACACACGTTCCATGTAACTGTATCCCTTCCCAGGTTTCAACTCCCCATATACACCAAGGACTCCCAAATCTAAAACAGATCTAACCGTGTCACTCCTCTACTTAAAAAAAGAAGATGGCTATTGCCTAAAGATAAAGTCCAAACTTGTCTACTTTAGCATTCTACTCTGTCCTCACCCCAGGATGCATGAACCCCTTCCTGTAAAGTAACTTAGGCTCTAGCCACAAGGGACTACTTAAATTTCCCAGGCACACCATATTTGATGCTTTTAATGCTTCCAGAGTCCCTCCACCTGGAATGCTCCTCCATCTACTTGGTGAAATCCTAGTTCAAGGCCAAACACAAATGCCACCATCTTCTGGTGTCCTTCTTGACCACCATTCAGGCAAGATGATCTGCTGCTGTCTGTTTTCCCATAGGCTTCTGTTCACCACACCAGAATTTTATCATATCACAATAGGTAACCTGTTCCCTCACTGAGCCATGAGCTCTTTAATGGTATATAAGGACAGTGCCTTATTTATCTTTGCTGATCCAGTCCCTAGCTCAGTGCCCGGCACCTGGTGTGCTGGAGATTACAGGTTGAATGAACTCATTCTACTTGCAAAAACCCCAAATTACAGCTATCAAATGGCAACAGAATCACATCTCAGCACCACTTCAACAAAGCACAATAAAGATAAAGCTGCATTAACAGAAGTTAGAGACCCACCACAAATGTCAAAGTACTGGGCCCCAAATGGATGACCTGCTCCACACTAGATGGGGTATTTATACTCCTCAGAACTAGACCCCAAGACAACCAGGAAATCCGAGACAGAGAACATCAACCTCTTACCTCCGAAGATACATAGTCTCCTCATCTTCTGTGTTACAAAACTTGTGGGCGTGTTTGGCAGCATCAATCACACGGGACCGATCCCGGGGCCTCATGGGCAATTTCTCCAACTGACAGTCTGACGGAATGGAGAAAGATTTGGTCACGAGAGCCACTGAAAAATACCCTGAGGGGGCTTCCCTGGTGGCGTGGCCGCAGAGCGGCTGGGCCCGTGAGCCATGGCTGCTGAGCCTGCGCGTCTGGAGCCTGTGCTCCGCGACGGGAGAGGCCACAGCAGTGAGAGGCCCGCATACCGCAAAAAAAAAAAAAAAAGCCCTGAGGCAATCAGAAGTTTTCACTTGGGCCCTTAGCACTTTAATTTTTACTATAATTATCATGCTTATTGAAGCCTATTATTGAATGTTCCAACTAAAAATGACTTGGTGTCAGGAGACCTGGATTTTAGCCCCAGCTCTGGCTAATCACTTCCTCCCTAGGGCTCTTTCTCCTTACTTGATTATATTATCTCAAAAGTCCTTCCCAGGGCTTCCCCAGTGGCGCAGCGGTTGAGAGTCCGCCTGCCGATGCAGGGGACACGGGTTCGTGCCCCGGTCCGGGAGGATCCCACATGCCGC
>NW_006792210.1:171123-180115 GCF_000442215.2 Lipotes vexillifer | reverse complement strand
AACCCTCTTGCACTGTTGGTGAGAATGTAACTTGATACAGCCACTATGGAGAACAATATGGAGGTTCCTTAAAAAAAAAAAAAAAAAAGTCCTTCCCAGCACTGCAATTCAAGTTTTCTATGAGTATTTCTGATCCTGGTACACTTGGCTTGTGCTATAATGCATTAGAATGAGAAGAGACGATCAAGTGTCCTGGAATGCCTATGAGGAAGGCATTGATTGGAAAAGTTGGATAAGTGCTTCGGAAAGGAGAGAGTGGGTAGGCGGTATGCTATTATATATATGGTATGTGAATGACCCATCTCAGTTAGGGGAGTTCTAATCCAAAAACAATGAAAACATACAGGAAATAAATTAGTTACAGTTATAAAGCAGACGGAAAATTGATACAATGCAAATTAAGTACCTAAAGGATGACAGAGAAGTCAAGTGATCAGAGTGATTGCAGATTCATGGAGGAGGTGGAGAGGGGAGTTAGCATGAGGCAGTTTGCACATCAGCTCGTGACTCTTCTCAACAACCTGCCGGAGTAGACATTTACTATTCCTAGCTTAAAGGTAAGGGAATTGAGGATTAGGAAGGCTAAGATATCGGCCATGCATTTAATAGGAAGCAGAACAAGAATTCAGACCCACCTCTAAGTGATCAAAAGGGAATTCATTTACTCAGTAAATACGGGAGGGCCTTCTATGTACCAGGCACAGTTGGAACACTGTGCTAAGGATTCAGCAAAGAACCGAGCAGACAAAGACCCTGACCTGATGAAGTTTATGGGCCAGCAGAGGAGGCAGAAATTTTCAAATTAATACTTATATAACATGATCTTGGATAATGATAAGTGCTAATAAAAAAAGTTAGACAGGATATTAAGAGGATGCACAGTGATCCAGATAGTGATAAGTGCTACCCAGAAAAATCAGGCACGGTAAGAGGACAAAGAGTGACGGGGTGCTATTTTAGATAAGGTAGTCACAGAAGGGTTCTCCAAGGAAGTGACATTTCAGCAGAGACCTGAATTTGAGGCAGAAGGTTTGGTTTGAGACCTGGTTTGAGGCAGAAGAAATACCGATCCCAAAGGCCCTGCGGGCAGGAACATTTTGACATGACAGAAAAATCAAAAAGGCCGCTGTAGCTGGAGTGCAGTGAGCAAGGGGAAGAGTGTTAGGAGATGAAATCTGAGAGGCAGCTGGAGGTCTGATCACACAGGGTCTCGTTATGGACTTTGGTCTTATTCTTGGCATTACAGGAAAACACTGGTTTGGAACAGGACTCTGGGGACAAAGTGGTGAGCAAGAGACTGCTGTGGCAATCCAGGTGAGGGATGGTGGTGGCTTGGAGAAATGGAGGTGGTAAAAAGTAGATTCTAGATAGATTTTCAAGGAAGCACCTGCAGAATTTGTTGATGGACTGGATGCAGAAGTCAAGAATGATTCTGAGATACTCTGTGAAGAATGGTACCACTGACTGTGATAGGGAAGTCTGAGAGGTACAGTGGAGAGCAGAAAGTAGGAGAGCATGAAGTTAATTTTGAACATGGTCTCCCTCTCTCTCTTTTTTTTAATTTTAAAAAAAATTTTATTTAAGTATAGTTGATTTAAAATGTTGTGAGAACACGGTCTCTTTAAGTGGTCCATTAGACATCCAAATGGAGACGCTGAGTAGGCAGCTGGAGTTTGAGAAGAGATTCAGGTTAAAGAGGAACATTTGGGAGTCATCAGCATATAAACGGTATTTAAAGCTTGGGAATGGTTGAGATCGCCTAAGGAGTGAGTAGATTGAGAACAGATGAGAGGACTAAGCCGTAGGGCCGTGCAATGCCTAAAAGTCTGAGACAGAAAAAAGAGCCAGGGGCTTCCCTGGTGGTGCAGTGGTTGAGAGTCCGCCTGCCGATGCAGGGGACACGGGTTCGTGCCCCGGTCCGGGAGGATCCTGCATGCCGCGGAGCGGCTGAGCCCGTGAGCCCGTGAGCCATGGCCGCTGAGCCTGCGCGTCCGGAGCCTGTTTTCTGCAAAGGGAGAGGCTACAACAGTGAGAGGCCCGCGTACCGCAAAAAAAAAAAAAAAAAAAAAAAAAAAAGGAGCCAGACACTGAGAGGGGGGAAAATCAAGGTAGGAGAAAAGTCAGTGAAGTGTGGAGTCTTGAATGCAAATGAAGGGTTTCAAGAAGGATGGAGTGATCATCTGTCAAATACCACTGAGAGGGGATTTAAATGAGCACTGATAATTGACCGCTGGGACTGGTAACACGTTCGTTAGCAACTTTGACAAATATGATTTGGATGGTGAGGTGAGAAGGAAAGCCTGCTTGAAGTGAGGGCAAGAAGGAATGGGAAGTGAGGATGCAGAGACAGCCCATATAGGTAATTCTTTTTAGAAGTTTTGCTATAAAAGAAGCAAAGAAATGAGGTTATAGCTGGAGGAGAATGTAGGATCAATGCGGGTAGGGGGTTATTTTCATGTAACATCAGAGCTGTTACAATATACTTGTATCCGGCAGAAAGGTTACAACGTTTCTAGACGCAGAGTGGGTAGGAGAGTGAGTATATTTTTTATGGAAGAGGAATTTAGTTTTGAGAGAGTTCTGGATACAGAATCACAAGGCTAAACAGAAAACCGAAAAGCTGCCCTGGAGTGGGGCGGGATGGGTACGGAGGATTTTGATGGAGAGGGAAATCCTCGCATAGACTCGGCTGCCAGATCACAGCCAGAGGAAATGCGCCCTCGAGAACCCGAAGTTTAGCTCCTTGCAGACTACTCACCCAGCACCAGGACCATCTGGCCGCATAAACAGTAGTAGACGTGAAGGGGCTTCTCGCCATCGTCATACTCCTCGCGATCCCGGGTATCGGAGCAGACTACGGACCGGGAAACTACTTTAGGCATAGCTCAGAGCAGCATCGGAAAATATAAAGGCAAAAGTAAGAGTCGCGCAGAAATGACGTCATTCACGCGTCGCGAATCTCCCCTATGTAGGCTGGTCACGCGTCCATAGTAGTCGTGTGAGCTTCCCGGCTGTACCATTAGGCTAAGATGCATCGTGAGTCTCCCAGAATCTGACCTAAGTTCTCTGGGACTGCTTTACTTGGGACACTTAATAATTTAAATTATTCATTTATGTTTCTGTACACGTATACGTATGTATATGCATATATACATATATATAACTAGATATAAGAAAGAACTATTTACACTTTATATGCATGATACAGATTTTAGGTGTGCCTCTAAATATGATTTTGATTGGCTGTATTCAGGATGAGTACGTAATGAAGTAGAGGAATGTTAAAAATTGAGACCTAGGGCTCCCCTGGTGGCGCAGTGGTTGAGAGTCCGCCTGCCGATGCAGGGGACACGGGTTCGTGCCCCGTTCCGGGAAGATCCCACATGCCGCGGAAGGGCTGGGCCCCTGAGCCATGGCCGCTGAGCCTGCGCGTCCGGAGCCTGTGCTCCGCAGCTGGAGAGGCCACAGCAGTGAGAGGCCCGCGTACCGAAAAAAACAAAACAAAAATTGAGATATAATTCACATAACATAATTCACCCTTTTTAAAAAATTAATTTATTTTTTGGCTGTGTTGGGTTTTCGTTGGTACACACAGGCTTTCTTTAGCAGCTAGAGGGGCTACTCTGTTGCGGTGCATGGGCTTCTCACTGCAGTGGCTTCTCTTTGTTGCAGAACATGGGCTCTAGGCGCGAGGGCTTCAGTAGTCGTGGCGCGCGAGCTCAGTAGTTGTGGCTCACGGGCTCTAGAGCGCAGGCTCAGTCGTTGTGGCGCATGGGCTTAGTTGCATCCGCAGCATGTGGGATCTTCCCGGGCCAGGGCTTGAACTCGTGTCCCCTGCATTGGCAGGTGGATCCTTAACAACTGAGCTACCAGGGAAGTCCCATAATTCACCCTTTTAAAGTGTATAATTCAGTGGGTTTTAGTACATTCACAGAGTTTTGCAACTATCACCACTACCTAATATTTTCATCATCCCCAAAAGAAATCCCATATCCCTTAGCAGTCACTCTCCCCACCTTTTTCCCAGCCACTGGCAACTACTAATCTAACTTTCTGTCTCTGGATTTGCCTCTTCTGGACATTTCATATGAATGAAATCATATAATATGTGGCTGTTGGTATCTGGCTTCTTTCACTTATGTTTTCAAGGTTCAACCCTGTTGTACCATGAATCAGTAAAAAAGTAGTAATGAATCGGTAAAAAGGAACTTCATTCCTTTTTATGACTGAATAATATTCTGTTGTATGGATATACTACGTTGTGTTTATTCATTCATCAGTTGGTGGACAATTGGGTTGTTTCCATTTTTGGGATATAAAGAGTAGTGCTACTATGGACATTGGTGTCCAGGTTTTTGTGAGAACATGTGTTTCTATGCTTTTATGTTTTGTGAGGACGTATGTCCTCTTGGGTGTTTACTTAAGAGTGGAATGGCTGGGTCATATGATAACCTTATGTTTAACTTTTTGAGGAACTGCTAAGAGTGTTTTCCAAAGCAAGTTTATTATTTTACATTTTACATTTACCACCAGCAATGTATGTGGGGTTCTGATTTCTTCACGTCCTCACCAATAATTACCTTTGTCTTTTTTACTACAGCCATCCTGGTGAGTGTGAAGAGGTATCTCACCGTGAGTTTGATTTGCCTTTCTCTGATGGCTAATGATACTGAGCACCTTTTCACGTGCTTATCTTCTTTGGAGAAATGTCTATTCCAATCCTTTGCCCATTTTTAATTGGGTTATTATTATATTGTTCAATTGTGAGAGTTCGTTATATATTTTTGGATACTAGACCCTAATCATGTAAATGATTTGCAAATAGAGGCATCTTAATGATCCTGTTTGCCACAGGTTTAGGGAACATCTTCCACCCTTCCTTCCTCAACCCAGAAACTCTCCCAGAATGCTCTCTGTGGAGGACCAGAGCCTGGGGCAATCCAGAATAAGGACATTGAGACAGTTTACATTGGATAGCTTCAAGTGATGACACCAAAATAGTGGATTTTTAACAGAGAACTTACTGAAGGAAGCAGGAGCTGGTGACCAGAAAACTGGCAGGTTAGCTGGAAGAAGTGTAGTGTTCAAGATACACAAGATGTAAACCAATGAGAACTTAAAGCAATCTGCTAGCCCTCAAATGAACACGAGTTAATAAAGTAGAAAAGAAATGTCAAGTCTTAAAGAATCATAACGTTTGCTCCTTAGATATTAGTCCAGTGTCATCCCTATGATTCTATGTTCTTTATAATAGTATTTATTGATCTTCTACTGTGTGTTAGGCACTGTGCTACATACTGGTTGCATAGTGATCAATTATAAACAGTCTCCCTCCCTCAAGTGGCTTAGTCAAGCGCAGGGGTGGGTAAAGGGCTAGAGAGTAAATACTTTAGGCTTTGAGAGCCAAGAGGAAAAATCAAGAACATTATGTAGATACTTATATAATGAGAGAAAACAAATTTCCACAAATGTTTTATCAATGAAATTCAAAATCTAATAATAATTGAGTATGATTTTTTGCATACTACAGACCTCCTAATAAGAATGGCATTCTTTTATGGAGAGGATAATATTTCACTTAATTAGGGTTCAAAGTGAGTGTTTCCTATCATCAAATCAGTTACAATCTCAATACACTTATTATTATTATTTTTTTGGCCGTGCCGCGCAGCATGTGTGATCTTAGTTCCCCGACCAGGGGTGGAACCCGTGCCCTGGAAGCGCAGTGGAAGCGCAGAGTCCTAACCACTGGACTGCCAGGGAATTCCCCTGTTTTTGTTTTTTTTTTCAATATATTTTTAAAGGTTTTTAACTTGTTTCAATTGGTCAAGATTTTTAGGAACTTCACTTTTAATCTGTAATAAAAGTTTACAACTTGATTTTTTCAAGTGTTAACAAACTGCAAGCACATGTTAATAAAGGTCTTAATAAAAAATCTGTTACAAATATTTATCCATTAATGTTTATCTGTAATGAGATTTTATGTATTTCATCTTTGAGAAAAATCTTAACACAGATAAGTACTGCCATATACTGATATCAATCCACAGGCACCTCCGGACTTCCCCGGTGGTCCAGTGGGTAAGACTCCATGCTCCCAATGCAGAGGACCTGGGTTCAATCCCTGGTCAGGGAACTAGATCTCACATGCATGCTGCAACTAAGAGCCCACATGCCAAAACTAAAAGATACCACGTGCTGCAGCGAAGATCCCACGTGCCGCAACTAAGACCCGGCACAGCCAAAAATAAATAGACAGATAAATAAATAAATTTTTTAAAAAGAATTGCAAAATGGTGGCAATTGAACATTAAGTCAAATGCAAGGTCCTTCTGAAAGCAGAGCCCTATGCAATTGTACAGGTTACATGCTTATTAATCCAATTCTAGTTTAAGAGAACTGGCTTCATAGGCATGTAAAAAAAAATCCACAGGCATCTGAGTTTTAATTAAGCATATTCATCTCTCAGATGGCACTTATAGAATTCTTTCAGATTCCTCTCTTGACATTTGCCTTTCAGTATGCTGTTACATTGCAGAATAATCACTTCCAACTGAAGTTTAGGTGGAAGCTCCTCAACTGCACAGTTAAATTGCTTTTGAAATACAGAAATTTCCTTTGCACTTGCATCAGGGTCCAAAAAACACCACTGGAACTGTAATCTGAGCTCAGAAAAGATATCCACTGCAAATTTGTGTGGGATTGCAAATCTTGATTTTTTGTTTTAACATTTGACAGCACAGGAAGCAATTAAGTAACTAGACATTACTTGTGGTTCAAAAAATGTCAGTTGTCATCGAAGTGATTTCACTGCAGTATAAATTTCACATGTAAGCAGCATTTTGCCTTGTAATTTTAGGTTAAATTTATTAAGTAACATTGTTACCTCTACAGCAGAAGCTAATTCCATTCAGTGTTCAATAATAGTGGTTGAGGGTGATTCTTCTGGCTCAGAAAATTTTCAATCCCAGCCACGAGCTATAAAAATACAAAAACAAACAAAACGACAACAAAAAACCTTACAACTGCTAAGTTGTTGAACTGCTGTTGGTAGGGCAAGTCAGAATATTCAGCCTCTTTTTCTGACAAAAATTCATGAAATTGACAATGGTTTAGTCCGTGAGAGTGAATGAAGTTAACTGTTGACACGAATGGTTGAATAACACAAGATAGATTAAAATATTTTCCTGCGAAGTACCTGCTGTTCAATAATACGTAACAAATAACTATAGGATTTAAACAACTTACATTTTCGCAAGCTTTGTACATTTGTCCAGCTAAGCCTTTTTCTTCTTCATACATGTTTGAAATGCATCTTAGCAGATTCTGCTTCAGGTTGTATTGAATTAGTGGTTTCTTGACTTTTTTGAAAATATTCTCATTTGCCATCATCTACAGATTATCCATACAGGCCAATTCTTCCATCGCTTTAAACTCAGCATTGACTCTTCAAATAAACAACAACAACTGAGGAGTATTATTAAGATCTGTCAACTTATAAAGAGACAAGGAAAACCACTTGAAATAATTTGCCCTGTTTTTTAAATGACTATTGATGTTGCTTCCAATGTCCTCAACTGTTTGAGCTGCTGTTCTTGGTAAAAGCCTAATAGTCTTTAAAAAGTTTATTTTCCCTGGACACATTTCTTTGGCTTCTGCAATCAAACACGATTTAATTAACTCACCATCAGTAGATGGCTTTCCTTGCTTGGCTAACAAATGAGCCACTCAGAAACTTACTTTGGCAGCAACCTCATTTTCATTTTTAATTTTTGTGAAGCATTTTGCTATGGTAAGATATTCTATTTTAAACTTTCTAATTTTTCTAACCATTGCTTTCCTGTGAACTGGGAACATTGTAATGAGCACTTAGTTTGGTAATGTCGATGTATATCATATTCTTTTAGCCATGCTACAGCGTCATTGTGTAATAAACACAGTGTTTTGACATCTAAATTGATGACCAAGTAATCTACACTCCACTGTGCCTTAAAAGCACAACATTCAAAATCCACTTTTATTTTCTTGTTTTGCTATGCTAGGTATGCACTTGTAATAAAAAAATAATAATAATGCCAAAACACAAGTGATACGAGTGGTACCCAAAATGCTGCTGAGATATAACTGTGTCACCATGGTTCGTAGTGTACCGACCAACAGTGGGAAGTGATGAGGGCACCACATAGACTTTCTGTCACAGCTACTCCACTCTGCTATTGCAGCACAAAAGCAGCCATAGTGAAACTTTATTTATGGACATTGAAATTTGAATTTCATGTCATCTTCATGTGTCATGAAATATGATTAAATACTATTCTTCTTTTGATTTTTTTTCAACCGTTTAAAAATACAGAAAAACATTCTTAGCTTGCAGGCCATAGGAAGAATGCTGGCAGGCTGGATTCGGTTGTAGTTTGCTGGTGGATGTGGCTGATTTGTTTGAATTCTCACGTGCAACACTGTAGCCATTTGTATTAGTTTCCTTTTGCTGCTGTAACAAGCTACCACAAACTCAGTGGCTTAAGAAAATTCAAATTTGTTATCTTAGGGTTCTGGAGATCAGAAGTCCAAAATCAATCTCACTGGTCTAAAGTCAAGGTGTCATCCAGGCTGATTGCTCCTAGAGGCTCCAGTGGAAAAGTCATTCTCTGCCTCTTCCAGCTTCTAGAGGCTGCCAGCAACCCTTGGCTCCTTGGCTGGTAGCTGCATCACTCCAATCTCTACTGCCATCACCACAGGGCCTTCTCTCTGAATTCAGACTCCTCCTTTCCTTTTATAAGGACCCATGTGATTATTATCAGGGCCACCTGTTTAATCCTGGATAATCTCCGTATCTCAAGATTCTAAATTTAATCACATCTGCAAAGTCCCTTTTGCCATATAAGGTAACATGTTCACAGGTTTAGGACATGGAGATTAGCACATGGAGATCTTGAGGAGGGGTGCATTATTCAGCCATGCCTTTGTTTTCCTCTATTCAGCAGTTCAGCAG
>NW_006792210.1:165765-170986 GCF_000442215.2 Lipotes vexillifer | reverse complement strand
CCCTCCCCCTGTCTCTTCCTCTCCTTGTGTTCTAGGGGCTATAAATGGACAGCATACTACTACCTTTACTGCCAAGAACACACAGTGTGACAACTGGTGTCTCCTGTGTAGGTGATCCTCTTGATTTGTCTTCCAAGATTATTGGAGTCAAGAAAAATCTTTTGATTTTATTTTCTGTTGTTCCTTGGTTGTCATTTGTACTGAATTTTATTGATAGAAGTGGGAACTGTAGAAAAATCAAACTCCTTGCCTTCACTGGCTAACAGAAATACAAACTCCCAGCCTCATAAGGCAGGAAATGATATTTTATTTGGTTTCTCTCTCCAACCCCAAATAGTTGAGGAAAATCACAATCTATTCTGCATTTTGAAAACAAGAACAAAATTCCACAATTTCCCTAGTCATATAGTCCCATATTTTTCCTCCCTTTTAGGAAAATGCTCAGATCCTTGCCTCTGAACAATTTGGAATTTTTAATCTTCTCTGCAGCTGCATTGCTAACACACTTTTCTTTAAATTGAAAAGGACCTCTAGTTTCTTGACCCCTGTTCTTGGGGGGGAAGGGGAGTGCTTGCCTGTGAAGAGGGTATTTCTTCAAGATGCCAAGGTGAGAATGGGGTGGAAGGAATGCTCGGCCAGCTCTGCTATAGTTAGTATATTCCAGCCCTATAATCGCCTGTGCTGGAGAACAATCTTCTGTGTGCTGCTTGCTATGACAACCCTGCTTCTGATGGGGAATGTGAGGGCACAGCGTTCCTGCAAAGCAATTCCATTGTGCAGTCAGGGAACACTCTCCCCACATCCCAGTGCCCCAGGGCTTCCAAACTGCTTCGGTTCACGCTCTTGATTTTTCCTCATTAGGTAGTCAAAGAGCTATTCCTTAGCTATACAGCAAAGGAGTTGCAGAGAACAGGCCTGCAACAAACTCAAACACATCTCTAGGCTTCAATGAGTTTTAGACATTTATACCCAGTCCCTTATATCCAGGAGCCTCCCAGACCCTCTCCTCCTCTCCAGTACATTATATGCCGCTTCTCAGTAGGATGTTTTCAGTACATCTCTCTTGGGCTCAAACACCTACAAAAGCTGCCTATCAAGCCTAAATTCCTCATCCTCGCATTTGAGGGCATTTAATTAACTTCTGTCATCCTCACTTTTCCAAGCCAAGGTCTCATCAGTCTGCATTAGCCACTCTAATCTGCCCACTATCCCCAGATCCTGGTTAAGCTCCATGTCCATGCTCGTGCTGTTGCCCTCATAGAAACTGCTTGAGTTTCTCCCTCCTAAGCCCTGCTTTCATCTCTTCTGAAACAACTTTGAAATAGACCCATTCCAGGAAGCTTCTTCTAACCCCACCAGACTGATGATTCCCTTGCTGTACAGCCCCTCAGCATCTGTGGATTCACATGTTTCTGCTATGTATCTTGCTGCTGCTCTGGAGGGAGAATTCTAAGATGCCACCCCCTTCCTCAAGATTTCTGGTCACTTCTTTCAGCTAGTCAGTCAAACACTAATCTAGGTTCTGCTACGAGGCAACTTTGTAGATGTAATTAAGGTCCCAAATCAGATGATTTTAAGATCAGGAGATTATCTGGGGTGGGCCTGACCTAATCAGATAAGGCCTTAAGGTGAACTGGGCTCTTGCTGAAGAAAGAGATTCAAACTGTGAGATGAAAAAATATATATACGTTAAAAAAAAAAGTGTGAGAGGGATTTGATGGGAGAGAAATTCTCTATTGCTGGCTTTGAAGATGGAGTAGGCCACGTGGCAAGGTATGCAGGTAACCTCTAGGAGCTGAGACTGGTCCCCAGCTGGCAGCCACTGAGGAAATGGGGCCTTCAGTCTTACAGCCACAAGGAACTGAAGTTGGCTAACAGCTTGTGGTAATTTGTTAAACATCATCAATAGAAAACCAACACACTTGCTTTCGTAGACCTTGCTTTTGTTGATTTCATATGTGAGTATTAGTAGACTGCAAGCTCCTAGATTAGAGGAAAAGGAGGTTTTTAATTTATTTTTGAAACCCCTTCCCACCACAGCCATAATGTGATGCTATTAGGGAGATTTGCCTTAACTGATACGTTGGAGTTAATGGGAGATATAAATCCCTGGCCATGAGAGTACTTGTTGTAAAGCAGCAGCTAGAATCACTACCACTGTCAAGTACCTCCTGCTTCCCATGTTAAAAACAATTTCCTGCACATCTGATATCTTCTGGACATCTTCACGCGAATGTCTCACTAGTCCCATGAACTCAGTAAGTCCCCAAATTTCCTCTCCCCAAACTGCCCCTCCCTCTCTATTCTGTAACTCTGGTAATGGCACCTTCAAACCCCCAATTATCTTGGAGGTTAGAACTTGAGCCATTGTTTGTTTGTTTGGCCGTGCCACACTGCAGTGCGCCGCGGGGCTTGTGGGATCTTAGTTCCCGGACCAGGGATCAAACCTGTGCCCCCTGCAGTGGAAGCGCGGAGCCCTAACCACTGGACCACCAGGGAAGTCCCCAGAACTTGAGCCATAGTTGACTCCTTCCTCTCTCTTGCCCCCACATTCTATCTGTTGCCAGGTCCTCTCCATTTAACCCCTCCTCTCCATGTTTATTGTCTTTGCCTGGTTCAGTATCTCTCACCTGGAATACTTCAAGAGTCTCCTAGTTGCTGTCCTGGGACCCATCTCTGATGAGCACAGCTCTGATCATGTCGCTTTTCTGCTCAGCCACCTTCCAAGGAAGCCATTAGCTTGGCATTCAAAACTCTCCATGACTTAACCCAAACCTACCTTTCTCATATTTTCAGAAATCCTTAAATGAGTATTTTGCCTACCTTCTATGTTATTTTGGGTTGACTTTTTTTTTTTCCCCGCTACGCGGGCCTCTCACTGCTGTGGCCTCTCCCGTTGCGGAGCACAGGCTCCGGACACGCAGGCTCAGTGGCCATGGCTCACTGGCCCAGCCGCTCCGCAGCATGTGGGATCTTCCCGGACCGGGGCACGAACCCGTGTCCCCTGCATCGGCAGGCGGACTCTCAACCACTGCGCCACCAGGGAAGCCCTTGGGTTGACCTTTTAAAAAATATTCTTTAAAACTGTTATTGCTTTTGCAGGTCCACATACTAACTGTGACTCTTCCCTGCAACCTGCAGCTTTTTCACGTGCATCTTACCGTTACTTTACTTCAGACTCACTGCTCTTCCAATTCTCTGCAGTCGGATATTCTCATACCTTGGACTCTTCTGAACATATATTAGCTGCTTGGCTTGTTGAACTGCCAAGGGGAAATGTGGTTCCAGAGCCAAATTGTGAGTGCCTAAAGCTAAAGCCTCATTCTGCTTGCCTGCAGCTCTCATTCCCTCCCCCAGGACACACAACACCATTTCATTCTGCTTTGGGGGTGATCATTGGCCTAAATGTTGGGACCCAAATCCCGCACATTCATCCCATAGAGAAGGGACCCACATTCCATAGAGAAGGGACCCTCGACCTCATAGTCGAGGTCGATTTATTCTTTGGATTTTCAGTCATTTTAAGCAGTCACACATCCTCCTCCCCAGTCTCCCGTGTCCGCAGGGGGTGTGTCCCCTAGACTTCCGGCTTTTGGACAACCGGTTTTGCCTCCGCCCACTCCCACCTCGAGATCTCGAGATTGGGACCTCCATCGTTCTTCTCCCCCCTCAGCCACTGTGCGCACTTTAATAAGTGATCTGATCTCAAAAAAAAAAACCAGAAAGAAAGAAAGGGAAAAGAAAAAGGAAAACAGAAAAGAGCTTCCCAGGGTTCGTCTTAGAATTGGCAAATAGAGGTGCACCCCCTTCCACCACCCGATCCTAGTGAGTTCCAGGCAATTACGTGCGGCCCGCAGCTCGCCTCTCACCACACCCCCAACCTTCCGCCCCCCCCCCCCGTCCCGTCTTGGTACGGCCTGTCCGACGATCGGCGTTCCACCCCCACCCTTTCCTTCTAGGTTGGTTCAGCCCCCGTCTACTCAGGGGTGGTGCTCAGCCGGCGCCAGACAGACCCTCGACTTCGGAGAGGCAGTGCGGTTCCTCTGGGAGCATCCCCCTCGGTTCCTTCAGCTTCCCCAGCCTCCTCGGCCGCCTTACCGCCCGCGGGGACGCGAGAGCTCGGTGTATGCCCCACCCCTGACCCCGCTAGAGACATGTCCACCCCGGCTCGGCGGCGCCTCATGAGGGACTTCAAGAGGTAACCCGCCCGGGACGCCGGGGTCCGGGGGCTGCAGCCGGGGCGCAGGGCGGGGCCGGCTGAGGGCCGGGCGGGCGGCGGGGCGGCTGGCGGCGCGAGCGGGTGCCGGATCGCGGGCCCCCTGTCTGTTTCCTTGAAGGTTGCAGGAGGATCCTCCAGCCGGAGTCAGCGGGGCTCCATCCGAGAACAACATCATGGTTTGGAACGCGGTCATTTTTGGGTGAGTCTGCGTTCCAGGTGGTGGCGAGGGCTAGGGACGCGTGTGCCCTCCGGGACCGGCCCGATGCGGAGGCGGGGGCAGAGGGAGAGTGTTTGGGGCTGGCTGGGCCTAGGCGCCTCCCCGGAGCCTGTGCCTCGATTAGCTCGGTTCCCGCTGCCAGAGGAGCCATTTGGGGTTCTAAGGGGGGCGGGGCGGGGAGTGGTGGCGCTTCAGCGCGGCGGCCTGCCCGGGATTTCTGAGCCCCAAACCTCTGCTGGTAGTGGTTTTGCGACCCGGGAAGCGGTGGTTTACCAGCGGTGGAGCGAGCAGGGCTCGTAATAGCCATCTCCTCAGATGAATCTGGGAGAGGGGAGCCCCGAAGCGGGAACTGATTGGTTTTTCTCTGTGTTGCAGGCCTGAAGGGACCCCGTTTGAGGATGGTAAGAGAGTTTCTTTACCCACCTTTCAGGAGCCTGATCATGTGGGGAAAGGGTTCCCAGTCATCCTGGAAGTGCCTCCTACTTAGGAGCCCGCTTCTCCCTAGCCTCTGCCTACTAAAGGCTTGAGTGGAATCCAATCTGTGGCATGTTGTTCTGGCTATTGTCCGCTTGAGTAGAACTGCACCTTTTTTATTGCTTCTTAAAAAATAATCTGGGTAAGGCAGTAAAAGGAGCATCATACCACTGATGTTAAGGGTCTGTGAGGTTTGGGCTGTGATCCTGCTAAATTCAGCCCCCCATCAAGATACTGAGTAAGTGTCAACCCAACCACTTGCTGATAGGCTCAGAGACCCCAGGGACCATTTGATTCAGAATTCTTCACAA
>NW_006792210.1:128676-165755 GCF_000442215.2 Lipotes vexillifer | reverse complement strand
TTCAGCAGGTGCTTAATGTGTGTTTGTTGGATGCTGAATGGATGCAAGAATCCCTTGCACACAATTGTCTGGTTTCTACAGTCTGGCATTGAGTGCCTGTCAGCCTCACTGCTTTAAGATGGTCTTTAGTGGCACCTTTAATAGCCAGTTTGAGCATAATGTTTCTAATTTTTAAATGAGTTTTCAGTATGTGCTTTTATCAAGACTTGATGGTCAGTAATCTCAAAGCAGTTTCACAGTTGAGGGGAGCCTTAATGTACTGTCTTGACCAGTGTCCAACCTACTTCAAGGTACTACATGTACTTATAGGTACATGATTTTTAATGGGTTTAGGTTTGACCTTTAAAAACACACGTTAGTTGCTTTTTAAGGATTTTTTAAAGCTTCCTATTTTGAGATAATTATAGGTTCATGTGCAGTTGTAATAAATAATATTACAGAGAGACCTTGTATACCCTTCACCTGCTCCCCCGCCCCTTTGGTAGCAAGTCATCTTGAATGACTATGCACAACCAGGAAATTAACACTGATATAGTTTTAGTGCATTCAGTTGTGTGTGTGTGTATGTGTGTGCGTGTTTGTGTGTATGTAGTTAATTGTTTTTGAAAGCTTAATACATTTAAAAAGATGATTAAAAGTATTTGAACTACTAATTGACATCTTTAATATTTTGAGGTATTTTTAAAAAGAAAAGGATCTTTCTGTTACTTTTTTCTCAATGACTTACCTTCCTTTGGTCACGTAGCATTTGAGAGATATTGTACACATATGCACACACATATGCACATAACTCAGTTTGAAGGCGGGAACAAAAACATTTCTGCAAACTACTAAGTACAAACTTATGTTGCCAAGTCAGTTTGCTTTTTGATGCTACCAACCACAAGATGTTGTGAGGTAGGTCAATATTAACCAATTCTATGATTTGTCTCAAACACTCACATTTCCCTAGAAGACTGTAGACAGTAGCCTAAATACTTGTAGTTTCCTCTCTACCTTCACCCACTGGGTGGATATCACTGCTCTTCAGTGCTGCAATAAAAAGAAATGACAGCAGGGGAGTGTGATCCTCAAGCCATACTATTGATACTTCGGTGCAGTAAATCATTTGAACTGATCCTGATCTGTAGCAAGAGCTATAGCTGAGCTTAATTTTCCTCTACTAGATTGGTGCTAGTTCTTCATACTTAAGTTTTATGTGCAGATTAGCTGTGTATTTGCTTTAGCTCCAGCAGGCTTTGTTTTCATTGGCTTCTTTTTTCCTCCTGATTTTACTCAGACTGCTTTACGCTGGGCACAGCTTTATTAATAGTACACCACTTTGCTGGGGTTGGCAACTTAAATATTTCAAGGGTGCTTCTCTCGTTTTAAGTGGTATGAGTTGAAAAGACTTGTGGAATCCATTATCTACCTGGACCTTCCCCCTTGACATTACTGGCTCTTTTTTTGATGATGTGTATCTCCACCCTGACATTGCTGAAAGGAATTACTCAGGCTAAATGACAGTACCCTTTTGTAATTCATTCTTTTGAGCAGTCTGCTATCCATGGATGCTTTCTCAGGTGTCTAGAACACTGACCAAGTTGACAAGAAATTTTTTGACCATTTAAAAATACCTGTTATTTACAGTTAGGGAATTTACTGGAAAGGCCCAGTTAGGGACAAGTGGCATAGTTGATTTTGTTGTTGCCAATGTATTATATAAATCAACAGCTCCAAAACTACTTTTGTTGCTTCCTTGTAAACCATTTGTAGTGGAGGTTTCTGGAACAGCCAGACCCTAGTTAAAGAGATGAAATTTTAAGAAAAGGAACTCTTAAAGGTATTTTGAGTTAACTTTACACACTTGAAGGTAAGAGGACTATGTTCCCAAGAGCTTACACTACCAAACAAAACATTGGGGGGAAATACTTCCTCATAAAATATCTTGGTATATATGCTGAATACGAAGGTTAAGGAACAATGTATTCTCCATCATATCATCTGAAAATTGTTAATAGACACAGTAAGATACTAGTACTTGATTTTCATAATAGACGTATTCTTAAGAATTTGGTGTCTTTTTTAAAAAAATGAATCAAAGTCCACTAGGGGTGTTCTTAAGGTAAATAAATCCTATGATGAAGAGTATTTAGGTATTATCTTAAAAATCAGACTTTTTTCAGTCATCAAAAAAATTTTTTTTAAGTACATGTACTTTGCTTTCTCCTCAGGGGTCACAAACTGGTGGCTAAATGGCAGAAAACACCTACAGAGGTGCTTTCTTTGGCCAATACAATATTTTCAAAAAATTGAATTTGTGACAGGCAGAAAACATACACTCTCTACTTTAACCATATCACTCCCTATTGCCATACACCAGCCATTTAACTCATTTATATAATTTTCCTGGTCCCTATACATAGATGGATTAATTTATACTTTCCTTACAATGTTGTGACCTCCTCAGGAAGATGAAAAATCAGTACAGATTGTATACAACAATGGTGAGGCTTAAGTCTCCAATTATTTTAAAGCCTAGCCTTCTAAATATTCAGAGGACAAGCTCTAGTCTCGATTGCGTAGTAGTAATTCTCAGATTTTAAATTTCCTTAACATTTGTTTTGGGTCTCAGAAATTGGATTGAGAGTTGTACTAAAGAGGTTCTCATTGTTTAAGGTGGCTAAAAGTATGAAATATCCCTTTAAATGTGTGCTTTGAGTAAGATTTAGGTACGTCCTAATTTATATTCACATTGAATATAAATTATCTTGGTTTCACTTCTCAAGATATTAAATGAGCTGTTCTTAGAGACTTGATTAACTTCTTTGGTAGCTAGGTAACCACCTTGCTGAACTTTTAGGCAAGGATTAGGCAGAAATTTCAAGTCAAGGGTTTTGTGAGCCACCAGCGTATGTACTCACCTTGCTTTCACTGTGATTGATGTAGGTCAGAAAGAAAGTACTATTTAATATTTGAATTCATTAACTGTATTTTTCTTACTGATAGTGAAGTTTGGATTTTTGGGTTTTGCCTCCTTCAGCTGGGTCTAGAGATATGAAACTGTAGAATTATTGTAACTAAAATATTTATGAAGCACTTATTTTGTGTCACTGTGCATCTTTCCCTCATTTAAACCTCACAACAATGTTATGTAGCAGGTACTATTGTTAACCCTATTTTACAGATGAGGAACTTGAGGCTTAGTCAAGTTGAGCAGTTTCCCCAAAGGTTTCATAACTAGCAAGTAGCAAAGCAAGGATTTGAACCCAGATCTGACTGCAAAGCTTCTGCTCTGCCCCACTGCACTCCACTGTTTCCACCTACACCTGCCTTCTCTGTGACTTTACCACCTTTAGGTATCATATTTAATGATGGTTTTAATTTAAAGTACCTGGGAGCTCTGCATGCTATTAAATCTGCCCAATTTTAGAGCAGTTTTTGTAGAGCAATTTCTTGATGATAAATCTCTAAGCTATAATTTAAGCGGGTATCAACACTGAGCCAAATGTGTTTATACTTGAGATACATAAGGAAGCTCAGAGTTTTGAACTAACACTCATTCCCACTTTTTCTTGCGTATTATAATATCAATAGAACTGAAAAGAAAGAACTATGCTTTCTTCCTCAAAAATAGGAAGAGTTATGACCAGGTGGTGGTAAAGGTGAAGTGTGTTCTGTTGGACTATAGCATGTTTATTCATTCCAAAATATTTTGCTTTTTGTCCTTAGTTATAATACATAGTAACTTCAGATCTGACTTTCAAGTTTAGGGAGTAACTATAGTTGGGGAATATAATATGCCTCCATATGTTGCATTTTTAAATTTTTATATATTTATATTTGGCTGCGTTGGGTTTTTGTGGCTGCACAGGCTTTCTCTAGTTGCGGCGAACGGGGGTTACTCTTCGTTGCAGTGCGCGGGCTTCTCATTGTGGTGGCTTCTCTTGTTGCAGAGCACGGGCTCTAGGCGCGTGGGCTTCATTAGTTGTGGCACGCGGGCTTGAGTAGTTGTGGCTCGCGGGCTCTAGAGCACAGGCTCAGTAGTTTGTGGCACACGGGCTTAGTTGCTCCGTGGCATGTGGGATCCTCCCGGACCGGGGCACGTACCCGTATCCCCTGCATCGGCAGGCGGACTCTCAACCACTGCGCCACCAGGGAAGCCCTATAGTCTTTTTTTCTTAAGTGGAAAGGAGGAATGGAAGCAAGGAGGAAATAAATTGCTAACTCAAAGAAACCAGTAAAAAATTATACTCTATCTGAAGTGTGGTCTATCGTATTAGAATAAGTAATTTATTAAATGGACCAGAGTAATATAGTGGAACGTGCATCACCTTAGATAATAACTGATTCCTTAAGATTACTTGAAGAAATTTCAGTCAGGAAAAAACAATTGCCCAATTGTTTTCTTGAATTTATTAAACCCAATTAAAAATAACATTTTGGGGCTTCCCTGGTGGCGCAGTGGTTGAGAGCCCGCCTGCCGATGCAGGGGTTGCCTTTGGAGCCCAGGGACAGCGTGGAGAAAGGCAGCTTTAATTGGGGTGCACGCCTTCATGCAGACACTCCACTCCGCTGGGGTAAGGTCAACGAGAAAACCCCCAGAAAAAAAAAAAAAAAAAAAAAAAAAAAAAAAAAAAAAAAACTAAAAAAATAACATTTTGAAGAAAATAATCTCCCCAAATCACAACATCCAACAATTCTTTTTTGGTGGGGGGCGGGGGTGCGCTGTGGGGCATGCGGGATCTTAGTTCCCCGGCCAGGGATCTAACCAGTGTCCCCTGCAGTAGAAGCGCAGAGTCCTAAACACTGGACCGCCAGGGAAGTCCCCAGCAATTCTTGAATGAGATCCAGTTTGTCCATTTCTTATAAATAAGTCTGTTAACTTAGTATGCTTTAGGGCCTCCTGCTACCTTAGTTGACACATAGTCAAGAAAAATAATTTGTTTCAATAGTAGCGTAAACAAACATCATTAGAAAGAAATTTACTGGAGACATGAATGCAATCTAATACGATTTTTAAATTATTTCTGCCATTAATTCCTACCGTTAGTGTGAATAATTG
Source organism: Lipotes vexillifer (assembly GCF_000442215.2). Lineage (NCBI taxonomy): Eukaryota > Metazoa > Chordata > Mammalia > Artiodactyla > Lipotidae > Lipotes > Lipotes vexillifer. Next base: position 160,711 of record NW_006792210.1, on the reverse strand, counting down.
AGTTGGTTTTATAGTGAAGTAGCTTGTGAGTCATACTTAAGGGTTTTAAAGAGGGACTGTGAAGTTTTTTCTGGCTTACATTCAATTATGTTTTCATTATAGAGCTGCTCTTACATGAAGAGGAGCCAGTGAACACTTTTCTTATTTCCTGCTATTTTAAAAATAATTTGATTATTGATTTGTATTTCTAGCATTGGTTTTTGAACTTTGTGCTCTCATTCTTTCTAGTGCATTTAAAAATCACCATTTAAGATGACAGCTGATTAAAATTGGCCTTTATTAAGGTCTTTCAGTCTTCTCAAGGAGGAAGGCCACGTTTTGGCTCTAGTTGCTTGTCATTTTAAGGATGTCTTCAAAATGTACAGTGGCCAAAGTTATCCTGCAGGCAGTAATTTTGAGTTTAAAATGGCTGTATTTAAGTTTGGGGGAGAATAATGGAAAAACAAAAAAATCACCTTTGAGTGATGGTTCTTACAGTGTCTGTCCATTTTTAGGGCAATCCCTGGAGCTGTATCTCTTACCTGGTCTCTTTCCTCTCTACTCTATATCTTTGCGTTATTTCATATAATATTTGAAAAAAAAAGTCATGTAGTATTAAAAACAAAGTACTACCGAACAAAGTGATAAGTAGGTTTTCTTAACCCTTTCTTTTCTAATTACAGGAACCTTTAAGCTTACAATAGAATTCACTGAAGAATATCCGAATAAGCCACCTACGGTTAGATTTGTCTCTAAGATGTTTCATCCAAACGGCAAGTATCACTTTTAATACAGTATTTCAGACTGCGACACTGTTTATTTGGGAGGTATTCCACATTTCCTATTTGTCTGTAGCACCTGAGTATTTGTCTAGGCATCTTGCTGTTTCCTGAAAGCTGAACTTGTTCATGGTGGTCTGTTGTTGTCTTGGTCTGTGGTCGTAGAACTGAAGCAGTGAAGGGACATTGCCTTTGCTTGGAATCTGAGAGCCTCCTGGTTTTGATGCTTTTATCATTTACTTACTAAACAAAAATAAGGATGTTCTTGAGGCTTCCCTTTAATGTAAGGCCAGATTGGGGTAGTTTTGTGTTGTGATTATTTTCACTAGCATTTAGAGCAATAGTTTTCAGCTTTGGATGCAGATCAGAATTAGCGTGGGACATTTAAAAGCCATGGATGTCCCGGCCCCACTCCAGACCTACTGAACATCAGATTCTGTGGTTGAGTCCAGGTATACGGTGTATTGGAAAAGTGCCACAGGTGATTCTAACTTACTATTTTGCTCTTTTATTATTCTTTTTCTAGTAGTAAGCCTAGAAAAAGTTGCCTTTTATTCAGGTTAATAATGTATTTTCCAGGGTATCAGATATTTTTATCTTCATACCAAAATGAAACCTTGTGAACTCTGAGCTATCTTGGTTATTTCAGATAGGAGATAAAGTTTAAAAATTTAGTGGAGTGAATTTCCCATAAGTCTATCGATGATGAGGAACCCTCTTAAAAATTGTGCGTGGTTTCCTGGATAACAGGGCAGTCTTTTCAGAATAACAAGCATTAGGTATCTTCCAGTTTTATACTGATTATGTTTGACACTCTCTGATCATCCTGTTTCACTAGTAGTGATTATGACACTTCTTTTAGGAAGGTAACTAAGAAGCAGCTTAGCAATCTTTTTTAAACCTCAAAAGCAAAGTATTCTTGACTGTATTTGTCTTGACTATGATTTTAAAACCTTAATGGTTTTGTTATGTTTAACATAACCTACTTCTATGCTCTTAGTCTATGCAGATGGTAGTATATGTCTGGACATACTTCAGAACCGTTGGAGTCCAACATATGATGTGTCTTCCATTTTAACATCCATACAGGTGAATTTTCCTTAATGTGACTATGGCCTTTGATATGTTTATATTAGCAATTGTTTTTGAAAGTCATAAGTAAAAAGTAGGTAAGACCTAACCCACCAGAAAACATGTATGTTTGGCTAGCTACTAGCAGATTAATGTAACTGTAGATTATTATGCTGAGAGGGCAAATTTCGCTGCTACCTAGGACAATTCGAGTGTGTTGAATATACACATTGGGTTGGCCAGAAAGTTCGTTCAGGTTTTGCGTAAGATGGTACGAAAAACCTGAACAAAGTTTTTGGCCAACCATATATATATGTATATTTGCATTGAGGAACTGACTTTTTACAAATTGTCTCTATAGTCTCTTTTGGATGAACCCAATCCCAATAGTCCAGCAAACAGCCAGGCTGCTCAGCTGTACCAGGAGAACAAGCGGGAGTATGAAAAACGTGTTTCTGCGATAGTAGAACAGAGCTGGCGTGACTGTTGACCCGGGTGCAGGAAAAGCAGCAGCTGGTCATAAGAAAAATATATATTGATGTGTTTGTCACCTTCCTATTCGTCAGTGTCATTACATTTACTTTATTAAAAGCAAAATAGCTGTTGTGCTGTTTCCATCTTCCCTTGCCAGGCTTTTCCTACCCCTTCTACCCTCTCCTTAAACATCAGAAAACACCCTCTATGAGATCAAATGTACTGTACCTGGGTTACGTGCAAAAAGTCACTAATGCTTAATTAATTCCTTTTCTGTTGTATCTCATTTCCAGTTTTATGGCAGTATTGTGTTACTGTACTTTACACTAAGCTTTTAAAATGAATTGTTTTACAAGTGGTGCTTATGCATAGCTTGATGACCAGAATGTTATTTTTAACAGAATGAATGATTACTGAAGCGTTTCACCCTAGCTGGTCCTTCACTTTTGTTGGATTTGGAAGTGAATTTTTGGAATATGGCCTATAGAAAACAGGGAAACAAATCCATATGAACATTCATTTTGAAAGAGCAATGGAAGCTAAAAAGGCTATGATACTAATATCTAACTAACATGAATTGTGTCTTTTACTGGTAGGAAGGAGAATGTTAAAGGGCTCAGCCAAAGGAGTGCAGCATAGTAACTGACACTTCCTCTCCCTGCAAGGTGTTCAATGGACACACCCAAGCTAAGATTCAGAATACTGAAGTCTTCTGGATTTTCACTTTTTAAAGAGGTGTGGGAGCAGAGGAATGGAAACAATCATTAGTTTTTAAGCTAGGGAAGGTTGGAGATCCTTTAATCCTTTTAAAGGAGCAGTGCTACCCTAGATGAACAACTTTATAATCCTCCATTGTTTTTTTAGAGTTTTAATTAACCCAAGGAAGGGAACATGTCTGTGGTAAACTATTTTCCACTCAAATCCTCTGTTAATGCTGCATGCTTTAGTTTCTTCCTCCCTTTCAGTATTATAAGAACCTTAAAGTCAATGTTTGTAATCTTTCTTTGGATATTTATACTTTTAGATTGACAGTACCTTTAAGTAGCAGTGTGGGACAAAGCTTGTAAATGTTTTGTCTGATGTTCCATTGTCACCTTTTGTGCATTTATCACTCTTCTGAATTTAACTTTGCACAAGTAACCCATGTAAAAAATGTACATTTTTCAAAACTTGTAAATAAAAATAACCTTAAAATTTTGTAGTCAAGGTATAATTATATTTTAGCTCAGTATGAACTTCTAGTATGAATTTATAGGACTCTCATATCTACTCATTTCCCCCCTTAAAATAAAAATGATGGTAAAAGCAGAAGTACAGATTCTGGGAGAGGGAGAGGAAGAAGAGTAGGTACCGCTGGAGAGGACGTATTTTCTTTTTAGTCCTAAGTGTTTAATGCTTTTTTTAAACATGCTAACAGAATGTAAATCTATTAGGTAAAACAAAGTTACTTCAGCGTATATTACAGTCAATCAATCAAGGGAATGAAATTGTGGTAAGGGGGGAGAATTAACCTGGAGATTTACCAGCATCCTCAGAGCCCAAGATCTAACTTGTTGATCCTGACATTCCACCTCTTAGAAAAGCCCTAGCTTAAACAACAAACTAAATAATGGTATTTTAAGTCTCATGTAAAGCTTGGGGGTGCAGGTATCCTCAATGTTACCTTGTTCAAACAAAACTCTGCTTTCTTCTGAGGAGCAATCTATCTCATTTTAAAGAGACAAGGACAGTGACTGTGGTAACTCACTTCTTGGGGGCGGGGCGCTAATTAAGTCCTTATGGTGGATGTACCCACACATCCTCTAAGACATGGCACTTAAAGGAGCCTCAACATGAGGGAGCTCATCCTACACTGAACACATCAACTGGTTAGTTTCACCTAGAAGCAATGTCCTTAAATGCACTTACTTTCTCTTAAGTCCATTTCTACTTCAAAGTAGAATGACATTAAATTGGTCTTTGTCAGATTAGTTTTACATAAATTTCTTCATCCTACTGTGGCTGGATATCTTTTTTTTTTTTTTTGCCACACTGTGCAGCTTGTGGGATCTTAGTTCCCCGACCAGGGACTGAACCCGGGTCCACGGCAGTGAAAGCACTGAGTCTTAACCACTGGACCTCCAGGGAAGTCCTGTGGCTGGGTATCTTAAATATTGACACTGTTACTTATACTTGAAAAAGACTGGGAATGTGCAAGTTTAATATTTTTTTTGTACACCTCCTGAGAAACACTATTCCCAATCGCTTTCATGGGATAATCCTTTTAAAATCTTACAACAAGCTGACCTCCCAAAGCATCATATCCATGGTCAAAGGCACCACAAATCATTCATTTTAAAGTTTAATGCTAATGTGCCTTTTTTCTTTACAGTTTTTTTAAACAAATGCCACAGGCTGCCTGCATACAATAATTTACAACAATAATAAACCAGATTTGTGAGGTCCCCTTTTAAATGGCAGAACTGAACTTGAACCTTCAATTCTGCACCTGCTGGTGTGGCAAAGAGGGTATGATGAAGAACCAAAGCTGTAATTAAAGTCCTTTCTTTAGGACCGATCTCCAGCTTCAGGAGTTACTCATAGCACAGTGAACGCACCGTATACTATTTTAAAAAGAATCCCAACAGAATGCAGGAAATTTCTATTCATTTTATAATCAAAGGGGAGGGGAAAAAATCTAAACAATACATCTGTGAGCTTCAAAGCTATAAATGTAACTGAAAGCAGAGTTAGTTCCTCAGTATAATATATTTAAGTGATTCAAATAAAACTTAAAACTGCTCATGTACCTGCACAGGTTTTATAGCAAGGTTACTGGGTTAAAACGACTGCCATCTCAAAGAAAGGGAAAATACAAGAACCAACAAAAAGGGGACAAAATAGAACAGCAGGGTTGTCAGTAGCTCATTTTTGCCAAACCCATTTCTCAACATTCTTTATTCTCAAGCAAGAGTTAAATGACTTCACCCTAATTCCACATCTATACCAAGGCAGATCTAAGAAGTTAGGAAATCTGGACTCTCAAATCGAGAACCAAATATACACTTGGCCCCATTATTTCAGAGCTTAACTATATTAATATTCTGTTCTATTGAACTTATATAGATAAACCACATTTGTGTAACACTACCCTACTCCTCCAGCCCCCAGATCATTCTGGGAAGAGAAAAGAAATGTAGAGAAATGAGTTTTCACACTCCTTAATCCCCAAAGCCACTCTTACCCAAGAGAGTTGAAGCCTGGCTTTTCTAACACTAATTGAACCACAGCTTCTCAGAGTTGGCATGAGACTTGGAGGTAAAAAAAAAAAAAAAAAAAAAAAATCCTATAAAATCTATAAACATTTTAGCTTAGTTCCCTTTGCCACTGTTAAAACATTAAGTGCCAAAATAAAATGCACACCTCATTTCCCTTCCTACGAACATTAGGAAAGGCCATATACTGCAGGACAAAAGAGTCAATGGAAAGCAAACATCACTTACTGTGTTAATCACTGTAGGTGACTGAAAGTCAAGGAGGTCCAGGCATAAAAGTTAATCCCTTTATATTTTTAAAATACTGATTTAACTACAATGGACAGCTTCTTAATGTAAAATATAAATAAGAGGGGAAAGGAAATTGTTCATTGTGGGCCAATTACATGTCAACTTTGGTGCTAAATGTTTTAAGACACTGTAAACAACCTAATTGTTCTAAATATGAAGTCATTGGAAGTGTTTATCAATATCAGTATTCATCTCTGAATATTAACACTTGATTTATCTGAGATACAAAAACAAAATCACGTAAAAGTAAACAGCCTGAGATTTGGTTGCAGCCAGCAGGTTGGTCCCCAGAGATAAACGTGATGGGTGGCTGACTGGCTGTTCGCATCTGCCAAGTCATTATGTTCATCCACATGTGCTCTGAGTGTTGAAATATTTTGTGCAAACGCCACTTCCCTTCTCCAAAGACCCAAAGTGTCACTACCAGGCTGCTTCCCAGAAACAAGCACACCACCGTTTTGATCAACTTTGGCTCCTTTTTATTCAGGAAGCATACACTAATCCTTTTTATACAGTTTTTTTTACATTCCAGAAATAAGCGAAAATAGCAGTTTTAAATATGTTACAAAGTTGGCTTTGGGGGCTAAATAAGCTTTTTGAGAGAGGGACCAGCCAACTAACCTTTTCATCAAAGCACCAATGTATCTTCAGTCTTTTACCAAGCTCCACCACAGCTGTGGCCACCCTGGATGTGCTATACACCCAAATCATGTGAAAGCTATAACGGAGAGTTGCTGCGAGTCTCTCTGCAAGGCACCAAGAACAGACAGTTCCAGCTTCCTTTCTTCAGACTGAATCAAAGTTTGGGGAACTTTTCAATTGCTCTCTTAAGTAGTGCTCTCTCAGCATGAAGACTAGAATTTGTTAACACTCATATATCACAAGATACAGTGTATCACTTCCAATATTCTGGAAACCACATGGTAGAAGTTATAAATAAATGAACACTAAAATTACTTTAAGAAAGTTTTACATCATTTAGTTGGTAAGGACATTTACACGTACAGCACAATTTACTATTAAACATTCTATAACTGGCTTCACATAAAGATGAAAATAGATAATACAAAATGACCTGACATTTTCAGTTAAGTCTGGAATTAAGACTGTAGTTTTATTGTAGTCAATATCAACTTTACATATTGTTGCAAATTGCTGTGCTATGCCCTTTAAAATGGGAATTTCTTTCTCGGGGTGAAATTCCATTTGGATATGTGTTCTTGCTTTGTACAAACTACTAAAATCTGAGGGACACAGCAATATCAAAGACACAAACAGTAACTGCACAATATTATCTGCTGGATTAAGCTAATACAAGTGGACAGAATTCTTCAAGTTCCAATATCTAATAAAGCACTATATGAAATGAACAAGGTGAAACATCTTAAGAATGAATATACTCTGCAACCAGAACATGTAGCATTTCTCTAATTCACAAATCTGCCTCATTAGGCATTTACAAAATAAATTAAAGATCTCAATTTGCTTGAGGCATCACAAGCTCGTAATGCCCCACTTGGCCTTCCTGTTTGAGCTGGTCTAGTAAATCCTCCTTCCGTCTTTTTCTACCTACCACCAGGTACCTATCGTGGCCCACCCCATGAGACTTACTCTTAAGACCATACTTCTGGGCAATCTGATGTATTTGCTTCCGCTCATCATTAGTCAGCTCTGTAGAGAAGGTTAAATCCGTGTGGCTCTCTGAGCGGGCGTAGTTTCTGATGATCTGTTCGATATCTCTCTTGGCAATTTTATTTACCCTCTCTACATCAAGACCGAGCCCTTCCCGCTTATGCTGCTCTTTGACAGAGATTGGCTCCCGAATGCCCTCGCCAGATTTACCTAAACCACCACCCGTCCAACCCATCTTTCTCAGCAGCTGATTTCCAATGTTATCTTCTTTGATTTGTTGTTTGTAAGCCTCCTCTGCTGAGCGGCCCTGAATTTCATTTCTTGAAATCACATCTTCAATAGCTCCTTTCTTCAAGTTGTTGATGACAGTCGGCTGGGTCTTTCTGAGGGTTTTCACAGCTTCCCCAGCAGCTTCGTATTTGACAGTTTTCTTCACTCCAACTGCTTCTGCAATTACCTCACTCTCTAGAATCACCTTGCATTTCCACCGGAGTCCTGTCATTCTTTCATAGACATATTCAACTGTCATTCGGTTAAACTGAGCTGTGTCGTTCAGCGTGCACACAGGATTTGAAGAATTCTCATAAACTACGAGATCCTTTATATCCTTCTTCTTCCCAGATCCCCTGGGCGAAGAGCCTGTTGGACATTGTGAACTTTTGACAGATGGGTAAGTGGGTTGTGTTTTTTGAAGGATTTTCAAAGCCTCGTCAGCAGCTGCATGTTTACTTGTTTTTTTGGTTCCATAACCTTCAGCTAAGCAGTGATCTTGCAAAAACACCCGACAACGCCATGTACGATTTGGCATCATCTCATATTTGTATTCAACAGACATTTTGTTGTATGAGGCAGAATTGTTAAGGATACCAATTGCATCATTTGCATTTTCTGTAAGGATAAAATTGGTCCAGTGTTTGGCAGAAGCATTAAAAATTGGCTGCCCAGAAGCATCTTTAGCCAGCACCACCAGCTCTTCTGGTGGTTTCAGAGCTGGAGGGAATTCATATGAAGGCATGCCAATCTGACACACCACAAGGTCCTCTCCGATCGTGTGCTTGAATTTCCGTCGGACAACCCTAACTTCAATACGTTTCTGCAAGAGTTTTACAGCTAGCTCCGTAGCTCGATCCCTGGAACCGTTCTTGCTGCCAGCATAACCTGTAGTTAAGTAGATATTTTGGCATCTAACTTCACAAGCATAACCATCTGTTAGAAGTTTTTTATTTTTGGGGATGTCAGCAGGAGGGATTTCTTTTAAAGGAGCGTATATATATTCAGGATTTGTCTTACATGCCTGAATACAACGAGTTAACATATATGTGTAATTAATTTTATCAGATCCAGAAGTCATCTCTGGATTAGAAAGGTTCTTCCAGATAGTTGCTGTTAATTTTTCAATAAAATACTGCTTCTCGGCTACCACTGACTCAGGAAATGTCTGTGATGGTGAAGGCTCAGGAGCTGGCTGGCAGTTTGCCTGCTGTGATGTGCTGCTGGGGGCAGAGTTCCCACTGTCAGTATACATGTTGGCTGTTACAGGCTGGTCTTTTGTGAAAATAAATCCTGATGAATCACAATACTGAGAATTTCCATCTTGTATACTGAAAGAGTCTTGAGTATAATCTTGGTAGATATCTCTTGGCATGCTGGCAAAATGTGTCTGTTCATTTACCTCTTTTGTTTGAGGGCCATAAGGATCTTCCTGTCTTTCATCTTTTGAACTACTAGCTACAAAATGTACAGGCTCAAAACGAGGTCTCACATGGAATTTGGAACCGGCTTGCTTTTTAGGAGGATTTTGACCTATAGAATGAGTGAAATTTACAATTCATTAAAAAAGGAATATTTCAAAAGAACCAAGCAGGAAAATAGTACCAACCATATTATTTTTGCAAACTATATTGTTGGTACAAGATACTTCCCATCACAAAAACTTCAGGTCATTTAGGTGAAGGTACTCAAATATCAATGTAAGATTCCAGCATAAGGAGGGATGCTCCCTGTCTTTCCATGTGTAAGGGAAGAGACTTGATAGAAAATATGCCATTGACTCGAGTATGCAGGTCACCACTATGCATGACTGGTAGATGCTGCTACATCTAATGAGTTAAAGCACAGGTGAAGTGTACCGAGTAAGAGGTTGTTCCACTACGATCTCATACCACCTGTGCTGAAAAGCTCCCTTCTTAAGGATTGCAAACGGAACAGATGGCTCTAATGCAACAGAGATGATGAGCAGAGGCATTTACAAAGCCTCTCTTTTGTACCAGAAGTGACTGACTCTGTGATGGTGCTTTATATAGTTGTGACTGAAAAATCAAATTAAAAAAATTGTCAAAAGATCCCAAAGGTTTTCAACTTCAAAATCTTAGTTCTGACCTATTCTGCACAAAAAGGTGTTTGCTATATTTTATTTCTAGAACAGCTGGAAACTAATGATTTATGGAGGATATCAAATTTAAAGCTATGGAAGAACTCTGTTGAGGCTATACCAGACACTAGAGCTTTCTCCCTATAACACTGTTTAGTAGAAAATTGGTCCACGGTGGACCCATCCAAGAGGATTTAGTTACTTAGATGCTCAAATGATCTAGAGTATAAGGTTGTTCTATTTAAAGGGAGGTTCCATGGCACGGACTTCAAGGACAGCATTATAGGGTGAGTTCAGTATTCTTAGTTTTCAGTTCTATTTAGCATCCTAAAAAAAAATGTATAAACTGAAGGTTAAAATTTTACATTTGTGTAAGATCCAAAGTTACCAATGTTATTTAAAATCATATACCACACTCATATCATTAAAAAAAAAGCCACACTGTTTCTTCAAATCCCACCTTCCAGAAATAAGTATACTCACCATCACATGTTGAGAGGTGACGTTTTTGACCTTTGGAAGGTTTGGACAGCATCAGATCATATGAAGGCATCTCCCCAATATCAATACCTTCAGCCATTTGGAGAATTTTTTCCATCAAGTGTGGGCTGTACCTATTTAAATTAATATAATCTACAGTTAGAACAGATAAGAATGCAGTTTTTGAAGAAGTTTCTAGATGACCCGTCTTATAATTGCTCCCACAGGACTTTACCAACAGAGTGTCTTGGCTATAAAACTGAAGAATCTGCCATAAAATAGTTATGTATCAAATGAGTAATTATGTTACTATCATTAGGAGACATACAAACATAAAAATCAAGAAATTTAGGTGAAGACCTTATCTTTAATTTGAACTAAAAGTATCCATATAAACTCATAATTTTTCTCTATCATATATGTATATTATGTGTAAATAATTACATTAATATATTTACAGAAGTACTAAGAGTGTTAATAAGAGATGGGTTGTGGGACTTCCCTGGTGGCGCAGTGGATAAAGACTCTGCGCTCCCAGTGCAGGGGGCCTGGGTTCGATCCCTGCTCAGGGAACTAGATCCCACATGCATGCCACAACTAAGGAGTCCGAAACTAAGGAGCCCATGTGCTGCAACTAAGGAGTCCGCCTGCTGAAACTAAGACCTGGTGCAACCAAATAAATAAATAAATAAATAATGAGGGATGGGTTGTTAACATCCAGATTGTGGTTTCTATCACTTCCCACCAAAAGGAATCAGAGTCCTGAGAGAAATGGTTGGCTCGGATCCAAGTCTGGGGCAAGAAATGTATAAGGTGAACCTGGGAGATATTTTTGTGCCTGGAAACAAGGAAGCTGTCAAAGACCTCAGGGGTTGTGTCAAATGGACTCAGAAGTGAGCCAACTTGAGTATCAGTAAGAATAACCACAGTGGACTGAAACACATCAAATATTTTAAAAATCCATTAGTTCATAATAATACTTACAAACTCATTATTGGTCACCTTTGTAGGGAATCAAAACATTATTCCAAAAACAGGTAATGAAAGCAAGCATTTATCTGGCATTTTCCTGTACAGACTGTACCTCAGAGAATCTAGAGAGTTGATGAGGAAAATCTCTTTTACAGAAGCATTCCAGCTAATAAATGAAGGAATGATAGATTACTACCATTTTGCGACCCATAATGCAACAATAAGTGATCATCAATGGCTGCTAAGCTTATCAGATGAAAAGTTGATGGAGAAGAACCTAGAAACAGACCCATACGAATGTGCTCAACTGTTGACAAAGCTGCAGAAGCAATCCAATGGTGGAAGGACAGCCTTTTCATCAAATGGTGCTGGACCAAGTGGGTATCCTTAAGCCAAACAACCTCAACCTCACACCTTACACAAAAATTAACTCGAAACGCATCACAAACTGAAATGTAAAACGTGAAACTAAAAAGCTTTTACAAAAAACACAGGACAAAATCTTCAGGATCTAGGGCTAGGCAAAGAGTTCTTACATTTGACACCAAAAGCATGACCCATTAAAGAAAAAGTTAATAAAATGGACCTCACCAAAATTAAAAACTTTTGTTCTCAAAAGACCCCATGAAGAGGATGAAAAGACAAGCTACAGACTGCAAGAAAACATTTGCAAACCACACACTTGACAAAAGATTAGTATCTAGTATAAAGACCTCTCAAAATGCAACAGTAAGATATATACATATATATAATGTGCATATGTGTATATACACATATATATGTGTACACATACATATAAATGAACAAAAGATATAAGCAGAACATTTCACCAAAGAGGATATACAGATTGCAAATAAGCACACAAAAAGATGTTCAACATCATTAGCCACCAAAGAAATGCAATTTAAAACCACAATGAGATATCACTCCATACCTATCCGAGTGGCTAAAGTGAAAAATAGTGACAACACTAAATGCTGACAAGGATGCGGAAAAACTGGATCACCGGTACATTGCTAGTGGGAATGTAAAATGGTATGGACACTCTGGAAAACAACTTGGAAGTTTCTTATAAAATTAAACACGCAATTACCTCACAATCTTGCAACCGTACTTTTGGGCATTTATCTCAGAGAAATAAAAGCTTATGTTTACACAAAAAACTGTACACAGATGTTCAAAACAGCTTTATTTGTAACAACCCAAAACTGCAATCAGCCCAGATGCCTTTCAACAGGTGGTTAAAACTCTGGTACCACATACCACGGAACACTACTCAGCAATAAAAAGGAAAAAACTATCGATACACACAATGCTGTGTATGAGTGGGAGGGAGATGCATGTGGTTATAAAAGGGCAACATGAGGGATCCTTGTGGTACTGGAACAGTTCAATATCTTGACTGTGGTAGTGGATATGCAAACCTACATGTGATAAACTGTACTGAATTAAACACACACAATACACACACACACACACCAGTACTAGTAAAACTGGGGGAATCTGTGTAGACTCAGTGGATTGTAACAAGGTCATTATCCTAGTTATGATATGATACAATAACTTAGCAAAATGCTGTCACTGGGGGGAACTGGGTAAAGAGTACAGGGCACTGCTTTGTGTTATTTCCCTACAATTACATGTGAATCTATAATTATTTCAATAAAAATTTCAATTAAAAAAAGCTGGTGGAGAACTTTATAATCTTAATATCACTAAAAACTGGACAACCAGACCTGTGTCCCTGATGTGATATGACAGGACAAAGATCTAAAAAGTGTTCTTGCCCACCAAATAACTGAACTCAAACCTCATCAAGCCCCTAACTCCTAGAAACATGTTAAACACCATCACAAGCATACAGCCAGCCAGGGACTTCCCTGGTGGTCCAGTGGGTAAGACTCCATGCTCCCAATGCAGGGGGCCCTAGTCGGGGAACTAGAGCCCGCATGCCACAACTAAAGATGCCACATGCCGCAATGAAGATCCCGCATGCCGCAACTAAGAGCTGGTGCAGCCAAAATAAATAAATATTTTTAAAAAATACAGCCAGCCAAATCCATAATGAAGGAAACACTATGTGACAGCCCATTTCTTCATCAAATAAACAGCATGAAATAAAAGAAGAGGGAATGGTTATAGGTTAAAGGAGACAGATCAGATACGCGTGGACCTTGTTTGGATTGTGAATCAAACCAACTGTAAAAAGGTATCCTGAGACAAATGCAGAAAACTAAACATGGACTAGGCACTGGATGATTTTAAGAAATTATTGTTAACTTTGTTGAGTATGAATAATGGTATTATGAAAAATTACCTGGTACAGATATATACTAAAGTATTTGCAGGAGAAATGATGTCAAGATTTTCTTTAATATACTCTAGACTATCTCCCACAAAAAAACTGGGGGCAAGATGAAATGAGAAGGGTAACATGACAGACTTGATTACTGCTGAAGTTGAGTAATGGGCACATGGGTGTCCACTAAACTATTTTTGTGTGTTTGATTTTTCCATAATAAAAAGCTTTAAAACATACAATTTTTTTTTTTTGGCGGTACGCGGGCCTCTCACTGTTGTGGCCTCTCCCGCTGCGGCGCACACGCTCCGGATGCGCAGGCTCAGCGGCCATGGCTCACGGACGCAGCCGCTCCGCGGCATGTGGGATCATCCCCGACCGGGGCACGAACCCATGTCCCCTGCATCGGCAGGCGGACTCTCAACAACTGCGCCACCAAGGAAGCCCTAAAACATACAATTTTTAAAAGGACTCCTTTATGAAGCAGATTGGAGCTTGACAGAATATCAATTTCCTGCAGAGAAACAAAAATATGGGCTCATGTGAAGTTTTGGTTGTCATGGGGATCTACTCACCCTTCCTACCTTCAGAGCCTTTCCCAGCCTACCAGGGACCACTGGACTGCCAGGGAATTCCCCAAGAAAGTTCTGAAAATGAGTGACTAGCACACCTCTACATGAATAGGTTCTGAACTTGAAGGGGGATAACATTTTCCATTTTCAACACAATAGGTTCCACACCCTTCAGATGTCTTTCCTTGCAAAGCAGAGAAGTGACATGGTGGCCTTCACTGACAGATTACCTGGAAGCCAGTCCAGTTGTAACCCGCACTTCCCACTGATAACTGCTGTTGCTAGCACCAGTATTTAAACGCCAAGAGTAATTTTATTTTTATTTACTCTTATCTAAATATCAAAAGACATCGCCTAAAACGTCATACATTGTATATATCACTTTCATTAAGATTTGGGAGTCCAATTTCCAAGGTGATGAAAACAAAAGATTATGAAAGTGAGATGAAGTCTACAAATCTTAAACTGGTATTGCCACTCTTGCTACCAAAATTGGTACGACAACCAACCCACTCACCTTGAATTCCAGTCAAAATTCGCCAGACCTTAAATTATAGCCTGATTCCAAATATGGTACACAACTGTAAATGGCATGTATGCCATACAGTGTTCATGAATGATGCATTTGGGGCCTACTCCATTCACATTCACTTTTTCTCTCAGGTTTCTTCCAGCGTTAGTAATGATTATACCTACTTACTGTTCTCTATTCATTACATCTGCCACAAAATTCAACATCACCCACAGGCTATAAAAATAAACCTCTGTGTTAGTTGCCAACACAGTCATCTTCTCAGCCCTTTATTAGGAAGTCATAATACTGAAGAAGCCCAACCAGCTGAAAAAATAATGGAACAGACCGTATAGTGCCTAACACTTGACTATTCAAAGAACAATGCAAATATTAATCTTTGCATTAATCTTTACTATGAAGACCACTAGGATTTCTGTCTCCAGAGAGTAGCTACCCGGGGATAAAGAAGTGGTTCCACAAATCTGAAATAAGCCAAGGCAGTAAAGCTTTCATTACTCAGTTTTCCATAGTGTATTTTTTGTTGTTGTTGTAGTGGATTTAAAAGGAACACCTTTACTCTAGAAATTTTAGAGAATCCACCAAGAAAAGCACCTACAAACCCAACCACTGATAACTTCACTAACATTTTGGGGGTTACTTTTTATTCCTTTTTCTATGCTTCCCATACCACGTCCCCCCACCATCGCAAAAAAAACCCCACTATCAGATCATCTATGTTGATTTGTAATCTGCTGGGGGTGGGTGTTGTTTTTCTTAATTTACTACGTCATAAACTTTCTCTCCATGTCACTACCACATGAGTTTTAATGGCTATACAGTATTCTACCTTACGGTGGGACCATGACGTAAAGTGTCAGTAAGGTAAGTCTAATAGAGTAATTTTAAGATGCATGCATATTATGTAGTTAAGTCTGTTAATTCACCCATTTGGTTGTAAATGCTTAAAACAGAAAACCAAAAAGCCCCAGCAAGTCTTTAAGGTTTCCAAAGATAGTTTACTATGCTCCAAGCTTTAGGAAATCACAACTGTCCCACCATACCTAGCATACAAAAAGACGATGTCTAATGGACAAAGACATCTGACTTCATGAATCTTACATTCTTGAAAAAAGACACGTGCATATAGGTGTATACTTATGATATACAATGGCACCTGAAATTTAATGAATATTCAGTAATAGATACTTTCAATTTTTTTTAATTTATTAAACTGCTCTACTAGGTCCAAATAAAAAAGCTGAGCTTTGAAAACTAAGCAAAGATTAGGATTTCCAAGTATAAAATTATTTATGCAAAACTATTCTTAAGACTCCTAACATAGTCAGTGAATAACATAAAACCAAGATTATTGATGCATCTTTTGAAAGCTCCCACTCATACTTCATTAGCTGGTGACTGATGCACTCTACCTACTATGTGCGAGGTTAGTTTCACAACATGAGCCCAGCTAGCATCTACCTTCCAAACACCAATCTCAATCAACAAGGAAGAGACAAATAATCAAGGTGGCAAAGCTGATGTCATTTTACGGTAATTTTTCTCTATTAATTAATATCTCATCAAAGGTAATTAGGCCAGGATTCTGTTTCTAATACTACTGATGAAGAATGATTGGAAAGCTGAATGTTCCAGTTAACCAAACATTCTTCTTTATTAAGTATACATACACTATTGACAATTTTAAGTAAAAACTGCAGAGGTCCCTAGGCATTCATATGAACAATTATGTCAGTGCTGTAGATGTAGTTGATTAGAAGACTGCACTAACTTTTCATTAACCACAAGATGTATCTTAGAAATTGCCTACAGAAAACAATCTTGACAGGTTGTTTACTTTTATGAAGCAGACAAGAAAAAGTGAAGGGAAATAACTTCAGCTATTTGGGCTTCCTCATTGCCTAGACTATAAGGGAAAAACTGATCAAAAAGCAGACTGGAAAACATTGCTTTATTTTATCCTATAAGGCAACGGTTCTTATAGTGTAGTCCCTGGATGAGCATTTTCTGATCAACAGTATTATCTGGGAATTAGTTAGAAATGCAAATTCTGGGGTCCCACCTCACACCTACTGAATCAGAAACTCTGGGAGTGGAGCCCAGCAATCTGTGTTTTAACAAGCCTAACAGGTGATTCTGATGCTTGCTTACGTCTGAGAAACATGTTACAGATAGTCAAGAAGATATTCAAACTTGTTCTCTGACAATCGCCACTATCACCAAAAAGAATGAAACATGGTTTGCTTCCCTGTGCATTTGAGCTCCTCCTCCTGGCTTGGTCTTATGATCAAGGAGTTTTCAAAGATGTCCTTAACCTAGGAGTTCTTTCAGCCCCAGCTAAATCAGAACACAGAAAGTCCTGCGAGTGGGAAACAAAAGGCAAAGAGTTCCCTTCTTGCTACTGTTTATAATCTGTTCTGTAAGTCAAGGGATGAGCCTTGAACAACAAATTAACAATTTTAGAGTAGAAAGGGCTGTGTCACCATGTACTCCACAGTTCCCTTGGGAGAAAAGAAGAGTCTTCTGTCACAGAAGAATAGACCAGAAAACAAGAGCTCTGCCAACATCGACATTAACAAGTACTGGAATACAGATTTTACCCACCTGAAGATGACAGCTAATATAAAGCCTGCCTACAGTGGAAGACTGCACTTGGTCCCTAGCTTCCAAGATTCCTTATTGCCTCTTCCATTTCTCCTATATCTAAGTTATCAGGTACAATGCAAACATTACTCTTCAGTTAAGCTACTGGATAATGTTATAGCAATTCTTGTATTGATTGAATTGACTTACCTACAATGCAACATGATGATAATACATGTGTTGATATATACTATACACAAATGTGCCTGGGTGAGTGCATACACACAAATGCTCTGGATGCCTGAGCTTTTAACACTATCACTGGCCCGGTTTATGTTTTTAATGCCCTAGTTATGCTCAAGGCTGCTGTTGTTCTTGGGATGAAATCCTGAGAGATAATAATGACTTATGTCCGTTACTTGCTTTCACTCCTGGTCCATCCTTCCCTATAGCAGCTGTGTCTCAGTGCAAAGAGCATAGGAAGACTTGGGTCCCAGCCCCAACTATGGGACCTTGGAAAAGTCACTTAACTTCTTGGCTTCCGTTGATTTAGCTGTAAAAATGAGACACCACTCAATTTCTAAGGTGGTTGTATTAAATGAGATACATAAATGTTTTAAGTATTTTGTACATTACAAAGCTGAATTCATCTATTCATGCCACACATATTTATTGAGCAGCTAATAGAAGGCACTCTTCTAGGCACTGAGGATAGAGGTGTGAACAAGAAAGCAAAAACCCTTTCCCCAAAGGAGCTCACATTCTTGTGGGAAGGTAAGATTTATCATTAACACAAAGGATGGTTATTCTCCTCACCTATAACTTTTTTTTTAAGGATTCAGATTCCCCATGGCCTTCTGTGATATTAAGGAGATCTATGGTTACAGGATAAAGGTACCTTTTCTACTGCCAGAACAATATTGTTAAGTGAAGGTCAATTAGATTTATCTGACTTGATTAATTACTGAGGCTTCCCCAGTTGTAACCAGTTCCTCCAGTGAAATAATCATTATCTCTGGAGGCAGAAATTACACTAACCTAGAGTAGAAAAAAACACACTTGTGTTATGAAAGCAAAACAAAGTATCACGCTGGATGCTATGTTCAACAATTAAGCACTAACAGTAGATAATCCTATTTATCTATATCTGTTACAGTCATTCCTGGAACTGAACTGGCTGAAATTGATCTGGTCATTTTCCAGAATTTCTCATCCTTCCTAATAAAAAATTCACCGTGAGGCAAGAGTGTCAAAAAAAGAAGCCTCTTAGTCTATCAAAGGAATGATTAGTCTAGTATAGGGCCTGTTTGAGGGTTCTGTATGACAGTGGTCCAAGTAGTCTGTTGAGAAAAAAAAAATGCGTTGGAACCATACCGCAGTCTCCATTGAATGCAAAGAGCTTTCAAAGAGGCCTGTTCAGAACACAGACCAGGTTCTAGGAAAGGGCGGGAGGGGACTCATACCTAAAACCTCACCCAGAGGCCAAATGTTAATCCTTCTGATCACAATGAAGGGGAAATGAGGGCAATCCTTTTTTACAGCAGATATATCCATTTCTTTGTTTGCATCCATACACATTATACGCAAATCTACAAGAAAGGTGGGCCCTGCGGCTGAGAGACCTCATACAAACCGCCTCCCCAGGAGAAGACAGTACAACCCAGCTGAGGGGCTGGTGTTGTTCAATTTAACGGGGATGGAAAGGGAGGCCAGTCAGGAGGAGACTAGAATTAGAACCAAAGAGTCCCCCTCCCCTCACCCCACAGACCTTCGAAGCCCCGACTGTTGAATATTCTTTGCGGATACCGCATCCCTGGAAGGTCCTACGCAGGTCCGAGGTTCTGCTATTCGTCATTTCCCACGCCCTCCAAAAACACCATCACAATGACCACCTCTCAATAATCCTCTCCCAGGCGCTTCTTTATCTCCACCCCTGGTCCTGGAGGGGCCGCTCCCGCGATCCCCACACCCTTCTAGCTGTTATGTCATCCCCTGCCACCTAGCTCGGCCAACCCCCCCAGGCCAACAGTGAGCCCTCTGGAGTCCTCCAGCACCTCCAAATCTCCAGTCTCTAAGCGCTCATCCATACCCGCCCCCCCCCGTCCCTATCCCGACCCTCATCGCCGATTCCCCCCCCACACACCCGGGTCTCTAACTCGACCCTCACACCTTCCTCACCTGCAGCCCAGGAAAACGTGGTTGGTCCAGGCAGCGGAGAGCGCGAGGAGCTGGTCTAGGGCAGCTCCGGGATAGCTGTGCAGGTGCCGACAGATGAAGCTGCGCCGCAGAGCCCACTGCCAGTCACTTTCGTGGCTATAGCGCCACTGCTCCAGCACTGGCTCGGGCGGGGGCGGCGGGAGGGGCGGCAGCGGCGGCGGCGACAGGAAGTCGCCCCCCAACAGCAGACGTCCGCCAGCCATCTTCTCCGCCCCCAAGCAGGGACCCCAGGGATGAAGCCGACTCGCTACCAGGAGAGAGCGGGAACGGGGGTCGGTGGGAGGGGCCGGGTGAGGAGGGGCGCGCCGAGGCGCGAAGACCAACTCTCAGGGGACTGGAGTGTGTGCGTGACGGGCGACCGCTGAAAAGGCGAGCACCAGCTCGCGTGCCGGCAACCCGGGAGCACGCCCGTTGCACTCCTCCAACTCGTGGAGGTGCAGGAGGAGGGCACCCGCCGCAGTCACACGCGCGCCCGGGAGGCCGAGCCAGGCCCCGCGCTCCGCACCTCCGGCTACCCGCAGACTCACGCACTGTACTGGGAAGGAAGGAAAAAAAAAAAAAAGACACCAGCACGCTTTGCTCCCCTTCCTCTAGTCTACCTACCCGCGTGCAGCCCCGAGGTTGTGAAGCCAGTGCGCTTGCGCCGCGGCTGTTCCCTAACTTCGAAATCCCGTCACTGAGTCTCGCGCGACGTACTTTTTTTTCCCTTTCCTGACGACTACGGGCCTTTGACGCACTGTGATAACAAGCGGGGGGCGGGGCTCCAGGAAGGGGATTTTTGGAAGGTTCTCTGAGGCTTGGGAACCTTTTTCCGTTAAGTCCCTGGAAGGCTCCCACAGGTGATTCTTGGCAGCAGTAGCTCGCCTGATGCTTTTCCCTGGGTTTCTGACAGTGGGACCGTGTACTTTGGAAGGGACTTGGGTTTGAAATGTAATTTACCCTTTTTATTTTTTAAACGTCAGCTCTCCGAGGCGCCTTTTCTTCAGAGGATTAGCTTTTGTATTTTACTGTGAAGTGGTACTAAAAACGAAATACTTAGAAAATCATCCACAGCCGCCACTTCTCTAGTCAACCACTTTTATCATCCATACTGCATCCCAATTGTTGACAAGCATCGTGTTTACACAGTAGTGATCACTATTTCAAATAATTCTGTATTAACTGTATCAATTTAAAACGTGCAGCGAAAAAAAAAAAAAAAAAAAAAAAAAATTATTAAGGACAGTTATGAGCCACTGAAAAAATAGGGAGTCATAAGTCCACAGTGATACCAAGTAGATAAAGAAATAATGAGAGAGAAGGGAGGGCCTTTGCTTACAATAGAATACCATGTGCTGACTGGTAAATATGAAGGGAATGCTGGAGTTGGAAAATCATCATTTTGTAGATTGGTTCAGGCAAGAATTACCAATAGATGCTAAATCTAGGGGGAAATGTTTGGTGAGGAATAGGATATTTGCATGGACTTATACTTTCTCCTCACAGATTGTCTACTAGTAGCAAAGAAGGGGAAAAAACAGTGATTATATAGTGCAGAGACTGGGCAACACCTTGACCCAAAATGAGAACAGTTTATTTTTTAAATGGGACTTCAAAAATATCAATGTCACGGAAAGACAAAGAAAGGCTGTTTCAGATTAAAGGAGACTAAAGAAACAGGACACAATGGGCGATCCTAGAGCCAATCTTATATGGCAAGAAAAATTGCTGTAAAGTATACTATTCAATAGATTAAAGCAGTGTAACAGTATTAAATTTACTGAAGTTGGTGACTGTGGCTATGTAAGAGAATATCCTTATTTTTAGGAAATACACACTGGAATATTTAGGGGTAAAGGGCCATGATACATGTAAATTACCTTCAAATGGTTCAGAAAAAAATATTATGTGTCTCTATCTCTCTAGATACAGAGAGAGCCTGAGTATAAATGATAAAGCAAATGGGGCAAAATATTATCAGTTGGTGCATCTGGGTTAAGAGAATGTGGGTATACTTGGTATTATTCTTGTAGCTTAATTTCAAATTTAGATGTTTCAGAAGTGCAATAGGTGAAGAATCTCAATCTAGCTACCTCTTAATCACTTTTTATTGTGTGTCCAGCACTCTCCTGGCCCTCTGGGGGGCTATGAAATGATGTTCCTACCCTTAGGAAGCTTAACCTCTCTTGAGGAATGAAGTCCCTCAAACTAGAAGCAGAGAAGATTAGAAAATTTCAGCCAGGAGGTTAGAAAAAGAAGAAGAGATCAAGATAGGTGAATGGGGTCAAGAAGGGCTTCAAGGAGAAGGCAGGCCTGAGCCTCAAAGGCAGGATTTAATCAGTAGAGGATATTTCAGATAAAGTCAACAAATAGTTTGCATAACTCAGGGAGAGGCCTGTGCAGAGACTGAATGGACTGGAATGGAAACGGCTATTAGGAAGTATTGGAAAGTATGGTTGAGTAGATAAGATAGGGTCAGTCTGTAAGTTCCTCAAGAGCAGTGTCTAACTGATCTCATGCAAAGTATCCCCCATAGCAGAGGGCACTGGACCAAATCCACGGGTGGTGTCCAATACACCCTTATCATTTGATTAAGAAAAAATAATTTCATTGAGCCTAAAACCAAGATAAGAAGTTTGACCCCAATCCTATACATAACAAATATATATATATAATTTTTATAGGTATTGAGCTGAGGGCAGGGACTTTCTAAAGTCCAAGCCAAACAAGCTAAGAGATAGTACAGGACCTGGCCGGACATTGACGGAAGGTAGTAGGTCCAGGTGGCAAAGCCAACGTGAGGTATTAACTGTTCTAATGCAGAAGTCTTTCAAGAGGTGCCCTCATTTTAAAAGAATGGCCTTGCAAGAAAACTGTCCTTTTAGCAAAGGGATGAATCTCCCCGAGCGGGGGCATTTTGAACACAAAAAGGACACTGCTTGACCTCAGTGCTTACAACTGGAGCCCAGTTTGCTCAGGCTTTTTGAGGGTATTAGCGGCCTGGTTCTGTCCCTAGAAGTAGTTGGCCTTCTCACTGCTCAGCAGGGCCCCAGCAACTGGCTCTCAGAGCCCCAGCAGACCCTTGCCCCCATCTATGCTCTAGCAAAACTATATGCAAATTTTAGTTAATCAAACCCATTTCCCCACTAACTTGCATTAAAACATCAGCCATTTGTCTTCATTTCTGATTTCTTTTGACCAGCCTGTCACTTTTTTTTTAAATAAATTTATTTTATTTATTTTTGGCTGTGTTGGGTTTTCGTTGCTGTGCGCGGGCTTTCTCTAGTTGCAGCGAGCGGGGGGCTACTCTTCATTGCGGTGCGTGGGCTTCTTATTGCGGTGGCTTCTCTTGTCGCAGAGCACAGGCTCTAGGCGCGTGGGCTTCAATAGTTGTGGCATGAGGGCTCAGTAGTTGTGGCTCGCGGGCTCTAGAGCACGGGCTCTAAAGCGCAGGCTCAGTGGTTGTGGCACACAGGCTTAGTTGCTCCGTGGCATGTGGGATCTTCCCAGACCAGGGCTCCAACCCATGTCCCCTGCATTGGCAGGTGGAGTCTTAACCACTGCACCACCAGGGAAGTCCCCAGCCAGTCACTTCTAACACCTTTAGGCTCGATGAAGCATCAACAAGCACCAAAATGCATTAGAGGTGGGGTCAGCAAACCGTGGGCCACAGGCCAAATCCCGTCCACCTGCCTGCATTTCTGTGACCCTCATGCTCAGAGTGGTCTTTACGTTTTAAATGGTTGGAAAAAATCAAAATAATAATAATTCAGAACATGTGAAAATGAAACCCACACGTGAAATTCAAATTTCAGTGTCCGCAAATGAACTTTTATTGGCACACAGTCACGTTCATCCTTTTACATATCATCAATGGCTGGTTTTGTTCTATAGTTAACAGCTCAATAGTTGCAGAGGCCACGTGGTCTGCAAAGCTAAAGATAGTTACCAGCTGGCCCTTTACAGAAGAAGTTTGTTGGCCCCTGCCCTAGAGCAATGGTTCTCAGTTTGGGGTGATTTTGCCCTCCAGGGGACATTTAGCGTTATCTGGAGACAGTTTTGGTTGTCACAGCTGGGGATGGGATGGTACAGTGTGCTACTGACATCTAGTGGGTAGGGATGTTACAGTGCACAGGACAGCCTCCACAGCAAAGAATTGTCTGGCCTCAAAAGACTATAGTGCTGAGGTTGAGAAACCGAGGATTGGAAGAACCTAACATACTTCTAGTAAAGGGGAAACTCCATCCTTAACAAGGACTCCGTTTAGTGAACACCCAGATCTTTAATTTACATTAGCTCATGGAACCTTCGCAATCACTCTGCAACGGAGTTACTGATATTCTTCTTTTACAGGGAAGTTTTGACCACAACTTGCCCCAGAGCATACACAGCTGGCAAGCCTGTCTGGCTCCAGAGCCGGTATTTTTCCACACCTCAGTGCCTGCCGGGGCTCGGTGACGTCACAGGCAAGTGTTGTTCCCGCTCGGCTGCCCCTAGTGTGCGAGCTGCGCAGACGCAGGCCAGTGTCGTTCCCCCCGGTACCCCCTCAGAGGCCTCCAGGCCTCGGTTCGAAGAGGGTATCGACCACTCTCCGGTCTCCAGCATCTGGCCATTCGGGAAATGAAGCTGAGGAAAGGAAACCCCACCTCGACGGCGACCAGAATTATGAAAACTGACCACTCTCCCTCTTGCCCGCTTTAATGCTGGCAGGGACAAGAGGAGGATTCCCTCCCTAGGAGACCCTATCCATAGAAGGCTTTCCAAGTCATATCCATGAATTTTAGGGATGCTCACATCACAGTATTAAATAAGAGGAGACATGCAGCGCAGAGTTCTTTTCCTTCTGGAATTAAAACTCACCCGAATCTTATTCTGTAGGGTTTGGCAACTCCACTTTCTCCATCTATTTATTATCCTGGAAGATAATGAGCTCAACGGATCAGTTAAGTCCATGCTAATGAAGGAAAAGTAAAGGACTTCCTGCTCACCTCCACCTCACCCCACGGAAATTTCAAGCCCAGGTGGGGGGAGTAGGCCCAGCAGCCTACCCAGGAAGGTTGCAAACTGGCTGATGGTGCCTCCCTGAGCTCCTCGGTCACCCCCTTTGAAAGGAAGCCACCCACTCCTCCTAAGGCAAACCGCGGTGGGCCCATCACCTAATGATCACACAGCCGTTGAGCATTTCTTTGAATTTTATTGAAAATTGGCATGGACATTAGAAAGGTATCAAGCTAAACAATGCTGGTTTCGGGATGTTTCTCTTGGCGAATGAAAGCCCCAGAGGGCCAACGACTGGTCACATCTCTGAGCAAAAAGAACAAAGGAGAAGAAAGGAAAAACAGACTCTGGAAAACATGCAAAGAGGCTCTCTCAAGAGACACAGGACAGTGGAATGGCAATGGTTGTAGGGATATATGGGAATGAGCACACTCACATGGTATTTTGATGCAAGTTAAACCAATGAATTCAAGGCAGATTTTTCAACATCAAAGCTCTCCCTCCAGATCCCAAGTTGAGCAGAAACTTCTCTCAAAACCCCAACTGGCCTTGGAAGGTTGAATGGAGTCATTTTGCTCTCACTAAGCTTAAACTCCCCCGACTCTCCCTTCTCCACCTGAGAGTTAGTAGATCCACTTCCCCCACTTGCTGGGGGGTCTGCAGGTCTGTGAATGCTGAAGAAGATATGAATGTCGCTTGACTTTCTCGTCCATATTCAGAAATGTTTAAGAGTGGCCGCAGACAGTCAACCCATTGAGCCGGAGAACTGGCATTTAAAAAGAAAAACAGAAAAACTCAAACGAAAACTTGTGGGCACTACTTCCACACCCACAGCTGAGGTCTCCTGCCGCAGCCACTTACACGTGGGTGAGTCGTCCTGCAGTTGTCTCTCTGAGGCTACATTTGGTCCATTCTCCAGCTCGGATGGTTCCTCTCCTGCCTTGTTAGGTTAGGACAAGACACTTCCATTTAAAATACCATGTAAGTCGGGAGAGAGCGTCTTGCCTGGACACAGGGACACAATGAACACTTGTGTGGTGTGTGTGTGTGTGTGTGTGTGTGTGTGTGTGTGTGTGTGTGTGTGTGTGTGCCTGCGCATGCGCACGCACTTTGGCGGGAGAGGGAATTGGTTGGTTTCTGATTTGAGACAATATGGAACCCTAACTCTTCTATAATGGCAGTCTTCTCCTTTAGACTTAGTGCCGCTGCTGAAGACAAGATTAAAAGAAGCTGGAGAGGGAGAGAGAAAGAAAGAAAACATGAAATTAGCTACAGAAAAAGGATATTCAAAGTAAGACAGGATGAGGGAAGTGGGCAGTGTGAGGTAGCACAGGGTACACTTGGAGAAGACAGGTGAGAAATGGGGCCACTGATGGACCAAGACCACAGGGAAATGTGCTGAGAAGGTTTGAAGAACACCACACACCAGTTAAAAGCTTCTTGTTTTAATTAAAACAGAGAGAGAGAGAGAGAGAGAGCACATATTAACAGCCACATGTGAATGCCAAATAATTAAAACAAAAAACATAAACAACAAAGTGATCTGTACTGCAGCTAGGAAAAGCAAACTTCTTGGCTGAAGAGACATGAGCGGTGTGTGTGTGTACACGTGGAGATTTTTCAAGAAAACCATTCCATCCCAGTCTCGGTTGGGGTGCGCGTGGAGCCGGACACAGACCATTTCTAACGGCTGGTTTTGTTTCACCAGAAGTAAACAGAGTACTTAGGGTATTTTTAAAAATAACAATAACTGTACCACTTAAAACGTCTTTTCACGGAAGAAGGAAGAAAACCCTTCTGTCTACAGTGAGACAAGCTACCCAATAAAATAAGCATTTTAATTCTTTTAATAGCCTTGGTTGACTTCCTAAAGGTCTCGTGTTCACTCACAGGGTAGATTTTTACCAAACTTCCTTGATGACAAGGATCATCTAGGGCACCTGTTAAACATCCACATCCGCATCCGCACGCCCCATTCCAGACTCCCAGGAAAGCTGAGCAGCTAACAGGTGCCTGTGACTCTTATCGTCAGCGGAAGTGCTCAGTTCAGGAGCTGGCCTAGAGTCCTCTGCTTTGCCTGTCCCTACCCACCCCATCCTCGAGTATTTTCTTACGGGATAAAAACCTCAAAGGCGGGCTTCCCTGGTGGCGCAGTGCTTGGGAGTCCGCCTACTGATGCAGGGGACGCAGCTTCGTGCCCCGGTCCGGGAGGATCCCACATTCAACACAGTCCCTATCAAAATCCTAGCCTGCTTTTTTTGTAGAAATTAACAAACTGATACTAAAATTCATATGGAATTACAAGAGACCCAGATACCCATAACAATCCTGAAAAAGAACAAAGTTCAAGGAGATTTCGAAATTTAGTATTACAGCTGCAGTAATCAAGACCGTGTAGTACTGGCATAAGATTAGACATATACATATAGGAGTTTGGGATTAACATATACATACTACTATATATAATATAGATAATCGACAAGGACCTATTGTATAGCACAGGGAACTCTACTCAATATTCTGTAATAAAAAAAAAAAAAAAAAAAAAAAAAAAAAAAAAAAAAACCTCAAAGGCCCTCTAATACTAACTATTCATTTTCTCTGGAACATCAAAAGACTTGTCTCTAGGAACATACATGAACACACTGAGTCCATTTGTAAAATGGCTCGGGACTCAGGACACACTGAATTTAGCCTGGCTTCTGCCATGAAACAGGACTGGGGCGTCTGGCAAGTCCCTTCATTTCTCGGGGCCTCAATTTCCTCTTACAAGAAAGTGGGTCCTGTCTGTCTTCTGGACCAAAATGTCTCCCTTCATACAAAATTCCTGCCTAGTCTCTGAAGGTCTCTCAAAGGCTGGGTGGCTCTAATACCTTTTGAAGTTGTCAGAGCTCCTCAAGCCTCAAGTAGTTAATCTGTAAACAAATGCAAATGAGGGAGCCTCCGATTTGTGATGCAAATAATTACAGCGGATGGAGACCGATTAGTTGTTTAAGTTTGGGATTCTTGGGAAGCAGCCGTGAAACTGGTCACAGAAACATCAAAGCTGCAAATAAGCAGCCTTTCCCAAGGAGACCTGACAGCCCTAGCTTAGCATCTCCCTGAGCTACTGGCTGAGTACCCAAGCTTTTTTGTTTTTTAAATCTCCGAGCACAGGGTCTAAAATGCTCCACTGTGTGACTTGGATTTTCTCAAGAAACTAGCTTATGCTTTCGCAGCACCACCTTCATACTTGCTTCTGGCCACTCACCAATCGGTGACTCACCAAACAATACATGTCAAAACTGCACTCTTGCTTTGCCAACAAGAAAAGATAAAGTGTGTGCATTTGTTTGTTTTTTCTGCTTTTTGCTTCCTGTCATTATCTATTATTGAAGAGAGAACTCCCCTTCCCATTCTCAATACTTCAAAAAGGCCTGAAATTTTCACATAGCCTTGTTTGTGTGTTTTGAAAGAAAGTGACCAAAAAAAAAAAGAAAAAAAAAAACCAAAAAAAAAAAAAAAACAACCCTCAAAAATAAAAAAGAAGGTCATGGTCAGTGCCAGTGGGACTGTGAGGCAGAAATCAAAAGAAGAGGTGGGGCTTGAAGTGGAGGTACATGGCAGGGGCAGGGGACCCAGCTGCCTGGTGCTCCAAAGGAAAGCTGTCAGTTACAATAGGAACCTTGGCTTAAAAGGCTAAATGGAGTCCAGTCCAGCTGTAGCGGGGAATACTATTCAGTACACAGCCATGGATTACTGCAAAGGAAGGGCAGAGAAACGGCGTGTTAGCCACAGATCGTTGCCAGGTCACTCCAGCTCTCACTCTCTCACTGGCCAAACACCAAAGGCCACTGTGCCTCATGGCCCTGACAATGGAGGGCTCTCAACTTCAAAGGGGCTCCCAAAGCCACTATCGGATGGGCCCCATCATACAAATCAGGGCTGGAAGATTTTTAAAATACCAAATCCTTAGACTGGGGACAAAGTTAAGGACCTTCCAAGGCACACCTCTTTTCTCCTCTCCAACTGATAGTCTCACCTCTTCTTATTGTGGGGCACGCGCAATATACAGATTGAAACTCATCATCACATTCACTAAATAGACTGGAAGATTCATCAGAGCAAAACTGAAAACACTGATCCTTTGACCACTCAGTTTAGCAGTTTGTGACAGGGGATGATTATACCTGCTACTGGCCCTGCCTTATTGGGATGGTGTGGCGTCCCAAGGGAAATTACAGAGGAGATGCTGAGACACCTCATAATAATTCCATAAGACACTAGGCTGGTACTAATATTCAGGTTTAATCTGCCTTCTGCACCTGTGGGGTACTCAGAATAACAGAGAGCAGAAATTTATGCTACTTTCTTCAGCAGTCGTGTTGTCTGGGAAGGGCTGGCTGTAAGTAAACTCGTTCCAGGTTTTTAACACAGCTTGAGTGCAATTATTTTGAGTGAATCAAAACTGGAAAGGGCTGGGCTGACAGGCCAGAAGGAAAAGGCACCAAAGGATTCTCCTTCTGGAACCCTCTGAGAAGAGGCTGCGGCTCTTCTGTTGGGGGCTGAGGGATGGTTGGGGAAGCCAAGTGACTGCGGACTAATGGGGAAAGCCGTGCTGATTGGTGCTCACCCAGCCATGGTGGATGCAAATACCTCAGGGGAACAAGCAGCAGCCAGAGTTGCAACAGGGAAGCTGGTGGTATAGAAGAGCAGGTGGGACCCCTGAACATGTTACAGTCCAGCAAAGATGGAGTGGGGAGTGGCCGGCTGGGGGCGCTGGGAGGGGCACTGGGATGCAGGATGCATCTTTAAACCACGTGACTGATGGCTTCTTGACCAGAGGCCAGACGCCGTCCTCAGACTCTCGGGCTTCTATAAACCTTGGCAGGAAGAAAGGGGAGGGCACGGGTTCTGTGCCCACAGACGTGTTAAGGGGGAATTAGAGACAGGGAAGCCCAACTCTGTTGCACAGGAAAAGGGCGTCTACAGGAAGCCCAAACTGAAAATGAAAACAGAAGTTGGGTTAATGAATGGATGGATTAATGTCAAAAAAAAAAAAAGATTAGAAGAAAATGTCTTGATGACTAATGGATAAATTAGAATATAGCTGTGTTAGATGGTCTTAAGTCCTTATTGCACTGGCTTCTGGGAACATGCTTTCTCTCTCATTCACCCACACACCTCTGAGTGGCGACCACAGTGGCATTAGCTAGCAAAACAATTATCAACAGCCACAAGAATACTTCTCTCTTCTTAATTACTAGGTCCTGACTAGTGCCCCCCACCCAGACACCTTGCAAATCTCAGGTGGCCTCAGGCCACGGCACAGTGCGCCAGGCTCTCAGCCACTGAGTGCCTCGCCCCACAGGGAAAGCAGAGGAGGTAGAGGTTTTACCTTCAGAGAGTCCCAGTCCACTACCTGGTACCCCTGGGGCAAGATCTGTTGGAGAAGTGTCTGGGGGCAGTAACTGGGCTCTGCACTAGGGTCCGACCACAGTCACCTGAAAACCTGAACTATGGAAAAATCCATTATTGGTTTGTGTTCACACTGCACTTTGAACTTTCTCCCATTTAAACTTCATCCTTGTGACCAAGTTTGACATATGAGGAGGCTGAGAAACACGGTGAGGCCAACGGACTTGCCTGAGGTCACAGAGAAAGAGTCACAACCAAGAGGCGCAGCGCCTGAATCCCTTGGCTGCTTGATCAAGACTACGCTTTCCTTCATGCCACAGTGTCCCTGAGAACTCCTTGCCTGTGGACCTAAGCCCCTGGTTATTTTTTACCTGAACACATTTATCTCATTAAATAAAGATATTGGGGAGGGACAGTTAAAAGCATATGCTGAGTATGTTTGTACAGTCACTTCCTCAGAGTGAATACATCCACACCTACACACACACACTCATGTGAATGGCAGTTTATACCAGGAACTAGGAGTTTTGCATTCTTGTTCCCCGCTATGTGAGCCTTGGCAAGTCTCTTAAATTCCCCACTCCTCCATTTGTTCATCTTGTCAACTGAAGATTAGCCCTTCCTCCTCTACCTCACGGGACTGCTGTAATGTGAAAATGAGGTACCATACGGAAAAACACTTTGAATAGTATGAAAATGTAATACAAATGCTCAGTTCTTCTTTGTCTACTACCTAGGGGAAGAGAAACCTACAGAACACTGCAACAGCCTATGTCCTGGGCTGCACGGGAAGGCTGAAATATTTTGATATGTGTATACCGTCCATGCACTGGGCACCCCCAACCAAGGGTCAAGGGGCCAGCAACCACTGAGACACAGCACCTGCAACTGTGTGCGGGTCACAGAAGGATTTCTCTTGCAATTGCAGACACCTGCCAGTAGTGCCTCAAGCCATTTCAAAACCAGCAAGGAACAGTAAGCCTCACTCTGCCTGCACTCTAGTTAATGA
Organism: Lipotes vexillifer; assembly: GCF_000442215.2. Classification (NCBI taxonomy): domain Eukaryota; kingdom Metazoa; phylum Chordata; class Mammalia; order Artiodactyla; family Lipotidae; genus Lipotes; species Lipotes vexillifer. Next base: position 129,822 of record NW_006792210.1, on the reverse strand, counting down.
GGGGTGGCCTTTGTGATCCACCCCTGAAATGAGGGCTTTGGGGGATGGACGGGTTGCCTTGGCTGCTTTCAGACCCCAGGGAGCCAAGGAAGGCCTCCTTCCCCTATTTGGTTTGGAACTGCTTTGGTGGTGTGCTGGCGAGAAGCATGCCAGAAAAAGCCAACCTACTCAGGGTCGGGGTTGGCTGTTCCCACTGTTTGCCGATTGCCTCTCACTTGTAAAGTATGGCTTTAATTATAGTTTTGCCAGGGTTCATTTTAGTAATGGCCATTACCAATGATTTACTCTGGGAAAGCTGAACCAAATTGTGTCAAAGAGCGTTAATTTGGGTTTCATTAACTGAAATCTAACTGAACCGGATGCAACTTTCCTGTTGTCCTCATTGAAAATGGGGGCGGGGGGCAAAGAAAATACACATGAACTGAGTGTCGGCCTCTGTGCTGGGCACTGGGACTGCAGCCATGGACAGACACTCTCGGAGTTGTGAGTCTTCCTAGGTGGAAACCTGCTGTTTCATTCAAGTCAACTAACAGGGCTCCAAGACTTGCTTTTAAGCCAGACAATAAATCATTTCATTGTTCTTTTCGGGTTGTTTCCTTTGGCCCAATTTCACGGGCCTTATGTTTCAGAAGCCTCTATGGACTTCCTCTTCGGGATTTGCTTGAAAGTAGGATGTTTTGCCAGCTGCCCAAAGTCCCCAGTGCAGTAGCTGCAGCAATTAGTTCGGTGACTAACAGCAGGCTCTCCATTTAAATCATAAATTCCATGGGTGAGTGGGGAGAAGTCTTCTCAATATTTTATAGTCCCTGATCCAAACAAACCAAATGTAAAAGGCATTTATGAGACAACCGGGGTATTCTGAACACTGACAAGAAATTTTATGTGAACGAATTGTTAATCTTGGGGGTGTCATAATGGTGGCGTTGTCGTTATTTATTTTTTTTAAGAGTCATGAGCTCTTAGAGATACATGCTGAAGTATTTACAAATGAAATGACAAGGGTTTCGCTTTGCAGTAATCCAGCCGGTTTGGAGCAGTAGATAAGACAGGATTGGCGTATGTTGACAGTTGTTTGGGGGCTGTGTTGTGGGTACATGGGGCTGCATTGTACTGTCCTCTCTCTTCTTTCATTCCTGCCTGGAAGGT
>NW_006792210.1:72702-128631 GCF_000442215.2 Lipotes vexillifer | reverse complement strand
CTGCTTGAAAGTTTCTATGGTAAAGTTTAACGATGGTAATAAGCCTAATTATGTTAGATTTAAAATATTTATGTTCCTCCCCACTCACTACCTGAGTCTGGTTAAAAAGATAGAAGCAACTTAATCATCACTATAACCAACGTATAAACTATGTGATGCCAGGGGCTGCTTTATTCACTCCTGCAGACACAACACCTAGCCCTGAGGAATCCATCTTACCGACGGTTACCTGCTTACCTACTTATCAGAGGTGTTCATGAAGCTGGTACTTGTAGAATTAAATATTCTATAATATCTGAGAACCTCCATTTTCTTCCACTTTTATTATCGTTTTGGGGGCCAAACGAAATTAGAGAACTTGAACCCCTCAGGTAAGAAACAGCCACCAGAGGGAAACAGAGAAGCAAGTTTCCGTTGGCTCAAAACATTCCCAAACCTGGGCGCCAAGGCTGACCGTGACGTTGCAGGACAGGGCCTGTGAACTCAACAGTTCCCCTCGTCACAGCAGTTTAGTTAATTTTGAAAGTGATGATGAAGGCGCCTTTAGAAAAAAAAATGGCCAAAATTGAAACTTCAAATATTGATCACAGGATCTACCTATGCTACCTAGCTGTTCTAGCAGCAAAAGTCTGAAAACACCCCACTTTTAATCAGGAAGGCAAACATTCCCACATGTATGAAATCACACCAGCCTATTTTTCATAATATAAGTCACAAGAGAATACCAGCTAGAACAATGAAGCAGCTTCTTTGATATTAGATACGTGTGTTGGGCAGGGGGTGGGATTTGGGGAGATGTGTTCTAGAAGGCACTGCCAGTTCTATTTAGAGTTAATAAAGCTTACCGGGACCCTGGGTCTCATGCAGCATGCAGCAAACAGCAGAGTTAACTGTAAAACAGTAAAAGCTGATGAAGATGGAGTGAGCTTGGGGAGAAATCAAATATTATGAATCAAACATAATATTATGTTGACACAAACAATGAAGAGTTAGAGGTCAAAGGAGATTAGGAGGAGTGGGGAGGGGAAGAAGGAAGGGTGTGCTGGTAGGGACCCCCGAAACACCGGTACTCTTTCTTAACCTCTTTAAGGGCAGCCAAAGGAAGTTCTCAGTATGTGATTCTATTAGATCCAATCACCATCTCTCAAGAAGAAATGCTTCTACCCCTACTTCCGTCCTCAAGCCCCGCCCCCCCATCATCACCACGGGACAAGAGTGACACAGGTCTAATGATGGGTCTTCCAGAGGTTAGCCAACTGTTCAGGGAATTACATAAAGAGCCCACACCTGGGGCCACTTATATATCTGGAAATATGGAAGAGGACAGGCTGTTTTGTCAGGCTCTCTTGTTAATAGGAGATGCCTCGTGCCGGTGAGGTTTTCACTCATCTCAAAATTGGAAAAGGGTGCCATCACCGACTCCAAATATTCCTGGAGACAGGAGAGACATGTCTCCCTTATTGGGGTCCTCTGCCTGGGGGTGGGGTGGCAGCCAGTTAATTGAGGGCAACGAGGAGAAAGCCTGGTCTGGGAGGAACTTCCACTGAACAGCTCAATAGGGACTATTTATAGTTGAGTGTCAGTGGGGGTCCCAACAAATGAATCTCCTAATTCCTGCCAGCAGGCTGTGAAACTGCCCCAGGGACTGAGTTAACAAACACCACCGGACTATGAAGGCCGGAAGACAAATTTAGACTTTTCTGATCTTAAAAATAGGAATCCATTCCCGCCAGTGCAACTAACACAAGTCAGTTAATATACAGTGCGCCCAAAGAGGCTCTTTTCGGGCTACCTGAACTTTATCTATCAGGTAATACACAAAAAGTTAGTCTGTGACTTTGACATAGAGTGTGATTCAGTAACAAAAAATCTCTGGACTAACTGGTGAAAATACCCAAATTACACTTTTGAAAAAAGAATATTCAGATGGCAAAACTGAGTGCCTTTAAATATATTTTACTGTTATATTTTATTGTTGGTGAAATGTTATACTGTTTTATCCTTAAGTGATAAGCCAGGCACAGAGGAAAGGATGTTTCCGCCTTCTGGCAAATATCCAACAGTTGAGTCCCGCAACAAGTGGCTAAGAACAGAAGGCAATGACCAGGGACATGTTTCAGATCCTCGGGCCGCTTTAGTAAGGACACTGCTTGACACTGCAAATGAGGGCTCCTCCAGTCACACTGCACAAAGAACTAGAGCGCAAGGGACCACCGGATGTTTTCCTGGTGTTGTACAGGTCCCGTCGGAAATGCTTTTCTCTTCTCTGGTTCTGGGATAAGGGATGGATAACTTCAGCAAGCGAGGCCTGGGCTTGGGTCAGGGATACTGACCCACATGGTAACCAAGAGCTCATGCTATCCTGCCTCACCAAACGCCAGGGGAGACAGATGGATTGTACAGTCACCCCCGGCATGGAGGGTGGTGCCCGCGGAGGATACTAGCATCTGAGGGTTCCCCACCAAGTCCCCGGTACCCCAGGCTGGGAACAACCAAGCAGCCAAGAGGGAGGGACGGGAAGGGGTGAGAAATCAGGACCAGGTTGCAGCCTTCAGTGGCAGCACTTGAACTCTGTTGGCCGCAGCCGTGAGAACTGAGGGGGGCGGCGAGGGGGTCTCCAGGCATGGAGAGGTGAACCACCTTAGACCTAGGACAAGCGAGCAGAGGCCTGTGAGCTGGACCGGCTCCAACCTCCCGGGGGAAAGAGGGTGCCCAGAGGCTCCTGCTACCCTCTCTCTGCGCTTCTTTCTGTTCATCTCTTTCCTGTAACTTCGCAGCTTCTCGTTGTTTCCTCCCTTCTTTCTGTCTCACATTCCTTTTGCTTTTCCTCCCCCTTTCCCTCCCTCTCCTCCTACCTTGAGTTTGCAGGGTTTTCCCAAGCGGGCCGAGCAGAGGGGCTGGGCCTCTGGGGCCACACACCACCCTCCCCTACTCTCAGCTCCCCAAACTCAGGGAATCCGAAGGTCCAGCGGGGACACCGAGATCAGCCCACAGCTGGCCTCGGTCGCCGCCCTGAGGCGATGAGCAGGAGGGGAGAGAGGCCCTCGCCCCAGAGCAGCCCGCTACTTACTTCTTCTTCTCTTTGTCTCTTTTCAGAGTCTGGGAGCCTCCAGCCTGGGAGCCCTGGGACTGGAGCAGCTCAGCTGCCGTCTTTCTCTGTTTGAAAGCGCTCACTTCATCATCCAGGGATTTCTTCTTATCCTCCAACTTCTTCTTCTCGTCCTGGTGTAGTTTCTTCAGACGGTCAAACTTCTCATGCAGCTGGCAGGGAAGCACAGGAAATTTGGGGAGACCCCGCTGTGAGCAGATCCCAGCTGAGCCCGGGGGTGGGGTGGGGGGGGGGTGGGCAGGCTTGCGACCCTCAGGACCCTGGGGCCTGACGAGACATTTCTGCCAGGGACGGCTATGATGGCACCAAAGGGCACCATGTTCTGTATAGTTCCCTTCTGCCATTTCACCTCTGTGTTTCTGCTGCGGAATATGGTCAGGGAACCGTGCATTCTGCTTAATCAAGCATTTTATTTAAAAGAGTCACCATAGTTACTACATATGGATAAAAATAACATCAATGATAATACAGAACATTTATTGAGTGCTTATTATAGGCCAGGCACTGACTTTTATAAGCACTTTATATGTATTAACTCATTTAATCATCACAACAACCCTATGAGGTAGATTCTGTTATTGTCTGCATTTTATAAGGAAATAGAAGGTATGAGAAGTTAAGGAATTTGCCCAAGGTCAACTCATTCTTTTTATTTATTTATTTATTTTTGGCTGCATTGGGTCTTCCTTGCTGCGTGCAGGCTTTCTCTAGTTGCGGTGAGCGGGGGCTATTCTTCGCTACAGTGCGCGGGCTTCTCCTTGCGGTGGCTTCTCTTGCTGCGGAGCACGGGCTCTAGGTGCGCGGGCTCAGTAGTTGTGGCTCGCGGGCTGTAGAGCGCAGGCTCAGTGGTTGTGGCACACGGGCTTAGTTACTCTGTGGCATGTGGGATCTTCCCGGACCAAGGATGGAACCCGTGTCCCCTGCCCTGCGTCGGCAGGCGGATTCTTAACCACTGTGCCACCAGGGAAGTCCTTCAACTCATTCTTTAGATGATTATATAATGACATCTCTCTCAATATGAAAGGGGCCCCTGCCTTTTCTTATTCCCTCCAATCAGGGAGATCATGGGGAGTTGCAGAGAAAATTTCAGCAGTGCCGAAGCTGGTCAAAGAAAAGACTTGTTCTTGGGCACAGAAGGAGATAAAAGAATTTTAGAAAATGCGATGATTGCGGAAACCTCAGCTTTGATCAAGGGGAGGCTTCACTAGCCCTGAATAGAGCCAGAGACCCAAAGGAGAAGAGCAAGAATATTCTGGCATGCCACTGTGATAAGTGGATCAGGGAGCTAGGGGTGTAGGTGGTAACAAACTAGAATGTGATAAACTACCCTGAATAGTAAGAGCAGCCCAAGCACCATTTCACTTTCTTTTGAGGATTCAGGAGGGAATGGAGGGTTCTGCAGCACTCACAGTACACTTGAAGGAGGTCAGGTGTCCTACAGGTATCTGGGACTGTCACTGAGTAAGGGGTGGTGGATGACAGACCTGCTGTGTAAACCAGCTTTTGCTAGTCACTTGGGGCAGGCTGGTGGTGGAAGCTCTGCTGATCAGTTGCTTTCACCTGGCTCTTGTTCACTGGCCTTTCATTCATTTTCTTTATTGTTGAGATCCCCTCACCTGTCTTCCTAAGAGTACTGGGTGATATTATTCTTTTGAAAAGTGAAACTGAAATGAAGTCAATTCTCTTGCCATGGGCTTTGGCAATAACACCGGACAGCAGATTAAAAGAGGAAGAGGCTTGGGAAGTAATTAAGCGCTTCCTTTCTTTATGAGTTTCGAGGCCCAGAGAGCTGAAGCAGTTGCTGACGTGACCAAAACTGTGGCTGAGGCCAATTAATCTGGCAGCAGTAGGGGAATCGGCAGTGGGACCTTGGAGGCAAGGCAATGGTTAGAGGGCTAAACGCACTCTACTCTATTAGTCACGGCTTAAGTAATGAAAACTCCAGATAGACCATCAAGCCTTAGTTTTAAAACTTGCTAGAGGGGCTTCCCTGGTGGCGCAGTGGTTGAGAGCCCGCCTGCCGATGCAGGGGACACGGGTTCGTGCCCCGGTCCGGGAAGATCCCACATGCCGCAGAGCGGCTGGGCCCGTGAGCCGTGGCCGCTGAGCCTGCGCGTCCGGAGCCTGTGCTCCGCAACGGGAGAGGCCACAACAGTGAGAGGCCCGCGTACCGCAAAAAAAATAAAAAAAAAAAAACAAACTTGCTAGAGCCGCACAAATGTTTCTTTAACGCTAGCATGAAAGGGAATAGAATATTCAAGTGGATGGGGAAATGCAGCAGCTGTTACTGATTTAGGATTCAGCCAGGTACCTAGGACTCCCTGGGACCATCTTTCCTCATGGCCCTCAGGGAAAGCAGGATGGAGCAGGACTGCGAAGAAAGTGATCAACTGTCCCTACTGGGCTCCGAACTCCCAGAAAGTGGGGGCGGGGGGCGGGGAATATCAGCCCGTCCCTGACCTCGAGGGGCTACGTCAGGTCTTGACTCTTTTTTTTTTTTTTTGCAGTGCCCGGGCCTCTCACTCCTGTGGCCTCTCCCATTGCGGAGCACAGGCTCCGGACGCGCAGGCTCAGCGGCCATGGCTCACGGGCCGAGCCGCTCCATGGCATGTGGGATCTTTCCAGACTGGGGCCCGAACCCGCGTCCCCTGCATCAACAGAAGGACTCTCAACCACTGCGCCACCAGGGAAGCCCAGGTCTTGACTCTTGAGTGGCGCTGCGCAACAGAACTTTCTGTGGCATGAGGGTTGAGCATTTGAAATGTGGCTAATGCAACTTATAAACTGAGTTTTAAACTGTACTTAATTTCAATTCATTTAAATTTAAATAGCTACATGGGCTAGCAGCTACCATATAGGACAGTGCGGCTCTAGTGAACTAAGTAACAGAGAATGAGAAAACATCCTGGCCTTGGGGAATGAGGGATGGAGAAGACACAGATCTCACAGCCTCCTCTGTGCCAGCCAAGGCACGGCGACAGATGCTGCGCCCCATTCCTGCCCGGAGGCTGCAAGACTCCCCCAGCTGCTCTCTTGGGGCAGGAACCCCTGTCTTGCCCAAGTTCAGCCTCCTTCTCCTTCCCACCTGGCATGCAGGCTCACATTTACCTCCTTTTCTGCCTCTTTAAGTTCAGCTTCTTTCTCTTTGACTCTCTGGACGAACATTTGTCTCATCTCCTCTTCTTTTTTCTGGAGCTCCCCTAGGAACTCATTCCTTTTGGCCTCATACGTCTCCTGTAAGCTGTGAACATGGTCAGGTTAATTCCCCTGCCTTTGGAATGGCTCCTGTTCTCTGAAAACTGGCCCCAGTGATCCTCCCTGGGTTCTCCCACCCTCTCTTCCTCAATTCTGTGGGACATGCAAAAGCAGAAGCACAAAGCTGTGGGCACCTGGATTGGCACGTGACAGCAGGGTCACAGGGTGCTGCGGGGTTATGGGGCCACCCTGGTGAACCCGAGAGATATCTGGAACTGGGAGTGACTTAGAACATCTGCTTCTATACCCTGATTTACAGATAAAGAAAGAGGCCCAGAGAAGTGAGGTGACTCGCTCAAGATCACACAGCTAGTTAGAGGGAGAGCTGAGACCGGAAGCTGGGTTTCGTCTCATAATCTAGGTCCTTCCACCTGCACTATGCTGCCAGGTCCTGGCTCTGAAACTGATCACATTGATGAACGATTTCAACAAACACTTGATGAGACTCCACCATGTGCTGGACACAGAAATAAGTGATACTATGCTAGTCACTCAATATCTAGAGCCAACAGCCACTGTGCCTGCCAAGGAACTCACAGTCTCGTGGGAGATGCCTGGGTTAAGTCTCCCTGCCCCTGGCCCGGACTTAGTTTTAAAGAAATAGGAGTTAGCCTGGTGAACAAGAAGATGATGTGTGCTCCGAAGAGGGCAGCCTGTGGAAGGGCACATGTGGAGAAGGAATGGCACACCTGGCTGGAGTAGTGGGAGATGAGGTTCCTGAGTGTGGCAGGAGAGAGCAGGCATTGGATGCCATGTTAAGACTGAGATGTTTTAAGCAGGGCTGACCTGATACATTTTGAAAATGGGAAAGACCACTCTGGGCATTGTGTGAAGGACAGACTTTCCAACAATCCAAGTAAGAAATGACAGGATCTTAACGTCAAGGGCTGGGAAGGAATGTGGGAATGGGAGACAAGCGAGGGAAGCAGAACTCCCAGGACTTGGGAGGAGTCAACGATGATTCTTGTGTTTCGACTTGGGCAACCAGATGGATGGTGGTGCCATGTACTACGACAGGGAACACTGGAGAAGGAGTACGTTTAAGGAGATGAATTAAATTTGAGACAGCTTGACTTTCAGGTACATCCTCTATGGGACAGCCAAGTGAAAATATTCAGTAAGCAGTGGGATCACTGGGTTTGGAGCTCAAAAGTAAGATGTTAGCTTGGGAGTAATCTATTTCTAGGTGGTAATTAGAGTGAGAGTTGAAAGAACCAGCTGCAAAGAACACAGAGAGTGAAAGGAGCAGAGGCCATGAGAAAGAACGGGGAGAGGAAAAGCTGAACAGAATGAACCTGTCGATGAGGCTTTGAAGGAGTAGTAGCGTGCGCGAGAGGACTGAAACCAGCCAGACCAGCGCTAGAAAAGCCAACGGCAGAGAGAATTTCGGGAAGGAGGCAGAGGGGACGAGTATCAAATGCTATGTTGAGATTAAAAAAAGATGGGACTCAGAGGCCACAGTGGAATTGGCCGTGAGTATGTGACTGCTGACCTTGGAGAGAGGCGTCTGCATTCAGTGGTGCAGTGGAGGCAGAAGCCAGTAAATACAGAACAATCCTTTCCCCTTCCCATCACAGCCAAACTCCTTGACAGGGTGGAGGCTGGTGACGAGGAGCAGGGTGAGGGAGAGTCTCTTTAGGATGAGAATGTCTGCCTGCAACATGGAAAGGAGCCAGGAGAGAAAACGTGCAGAGGGCAAAGACGCGGGAAACAGAGGTAGTCAGGATGGAGCCGACCTAGGAGGGGAGGGGACTAGACGACACCTCTTCCCCCGCAGGTGCAGATTAAAGCTGTCGGAAGGGAAGGAGGGAGAAAGCAAAGGCAACGCCCACCAGCGAGACCAGCATGTTTTCCTCCAACTCCAGGGGCTCCGGCAGCCCCTGTCCATGAAAGGGGCGTTCACTCGCCCCTCCAGAACGAGGCATCCCCAAAGGAATGGCTATGCTTTGCCCCCAGGTTGGCTTTCTGCTGTGAACAAGTACTGTGGGATCTCAGAGGCCATTTGAAGGCCATCTTATCCCACAAGCATCCCCCTAACTTGCTTATCGAGGCCTGACAGTTCCTGAAAGGGGACCTGAGCTACAAAAAAGGACACCACATGGTAATTTACAATGTGGGGCTTACGTCACACATCATGCATCCAGATCAAACACTTAAACATATAGCTCCCATCAGCATAGTTATCTGAAAGCATTTGAAGCAATGTTTTCAAAAACATTCCTCTCCTCTGAAAGCATCTTAGATTCTGATTTGAAATGTCAATGATTATTAACATCCTGTGGCCAAAACAAAACTTGCCCTTGAACAAACACTAAGGACAGCGAATGGAGAGCCGCAAGTTCATCAACACTTGTGCAATGACTGCTGCCTGGTCCCATCTGGTTTTGATAACAGGGAGGGGGCTAAAGAACAGACTGGAAACCCGACAGAGCAGAAGGAGCCTGATGTAGAAAGTAGGGCAGTGGCCAGACACAAACTGCCACGTGGCGGAACAAGGCCCGGGCTCAGGGCTCGCAGCTGCCGTGTGAATGCTTGTGGCGGCAAGACAATCGGCCTTGCCCATCCCCTGGCCTCCTCCCTGCCCCCACGCTTATAAGCAGGACAGCAATGCCTACCAAGCCCGTCCTGCCACAGCTCCCCCTGGCAGGTGTGCCGAGGCAGAGAAGGGACGGGCAAGTGGAAGTGGCGAGCGACTTAGCCCTGTGGCTCCAGGTCTGGGCACCCGTGTCTCACCTCCCCTGTGAATTCTCCAAGGCGAGGCTTCCCCACTGCCCCCCGCCCCCGCCCCACATCGTGTGCGCTGAGCTGAGCTGGGCCGGGCTGGTGGGAGAGGTACCTGAAGGGTTTGCTGTCAGGGTCGGTGTCCTTAAAGCCCATCTCCTCCAGCTTACAGCGGCGGTACAGCTCATAGTGCCGGCTGTGGGTCTGCTCCCGGAGGTCCTCCATGTTGACCCGGATCAGCATCTCCCGCAGCTTCACAAAGTCGCAGTGGGCTTCATTTTCAACTGCATAGCAGCGGTTGGGGTATTGGAAAGTAAGGTCACAAGAAGCAGAAATGGACAAAATGAGACGGCAAATGTCTAACAGTGACATCGCCTTTCAATCTGTGTATATAGAGCTCGCAATTTTGCCTCCTAGTTGGCTTTTCTACTAAAAAGGCAAATGAAAAGTTACAAGAATGACACTAATGGAAAACTGCAATACCACAAAAATATCTAAGAAGACAGTCATTAGCACCTCAACCCCAATTCACCCATCAGACATTCACAGAAACGTTTGCTCTGCACCACTTTTAGGACGATGGCAAATGCACATTCAACCATCCATCTGATAAATACTTGCAGAATTTCTGTTCCCAGGATGGTTGTGAGGCACTGGAAATTCAAACACATGGAGTCTTGCCCGTAGGAGCTTCCGGTTTAGTGGAAGAACATAATACAATGCAAAAATTACCAACATGGAGGTATATAGCCAAGGTGCAACAAAAGCCCAGGAAAGCCCGGGGGCCTGAGAACTCCAGGGAGAGTGAAGGCTTCAACAAAGAGATGACAGACCCCTAAGATGACTCCTGAAGGAAGGCTAAGAATTAATCAGGCAGATAAGGGACTCATCCTTGCAAGATCTCAATGAGGCCAGGCAAGGTTACACAACTAGAAGTCGCAGGGTTAGGATTGCAATCCAGGTCCTCTAAAGGAGAGACAAAGGCTACGACCAGGTGCCAAAGTCCAAAGAGTAAGGGGGAAGAACTAGGACAGCAACAGATGACAGTGACAAGGAAGGATGTGGACCACAGGTGTGGCCCATCTGGATGGGAGAAGCTTCAAAGGAGGTGTTTTTAGAGGGTGGATAATGGCCTGATGGCAGCAATGATGACCAGGACAGAGTGGGCCCCACTTTCCAGCCTGAGTGAACAAGCCCCCTCCTCAAAAGAGTGTGGGAGAAGGTCGTGGGGACAGGGAGGGACACGGGGATGACAGGGTGGGGCAGGGTTGCAGCAGATTGCATTGCGGTCATCAGAGCAATCTTTCCAAAGCCCGAATCAGCTCACATAACCCCTTTGCCTAAGACACACTGCCTCCGGGAGAAAGCCCCTCGCTGTCAGAGAACATATCAGCGTTAAGTCAGGCAGCCCCTCAGGACAATCTCCTCCTGCATCCCTGGAGAGTGGCTCCTGATGGCCAGGCACGAGGAGTGACTCCAAGGCCCTGCAAGGCCCAGACAATGCATGGCTTCTCTCACTCAAACAGAACCACGAACTCTAACTTACAAGAAACACTTGGAAAGCCCCCTTTGTTGGCTGGGTGTGGGGTGGTCTGAATCGGAGTATGTCATTGGGACCACGTCTGCTAGCTTCTCCTCATTTCACCTCAGGTTCCTGTCTCTCAGACTCCAAAATTCACTGCCAGGGTGGGACTGTTGGTCCAGACAGCACTTGCAAATGTTCTGGGAGGAGCATCCCCAGACCCAAATGGTAGAGAAGACCAAAACCTAGCATGGTTCTGATGACCAGCGTTGTCCTTACCCGCAGAAAAGCCAGCTATCGCCGGAGGGTGTCCGGCGTGCCCAGAGCCTGCCAGCCTTTGATGTGATGTGGACAACTTCCCACTAGCTTCTGGTTGTTTGCTCAGTGGCCGGAATGAGTTTACAGTAAACCGGCCACCCTCTCACACACGGTGCCCCTGCCGTCTGCCACCCAGCGTATGGCTGGAGACTCGGAGGACCAGACACCTCGTACACCCATGGCAACGTCCTGGGCCTTATCCACTGAACTGACTAGTACCAAAGGTAACTTACTTAATATGTGTCAGGCAGACCACAAAAGGAAATCTCCTGAGCCCGTAGGCAATACGTCTGTTTTTAATTTGCAAAATAATCATACATACAAAAGAGTGCTTGAAATGTACAATTTAAAGGTTTAAAAAAAAAAAAAAAAAAAAAGAACACCGATGTATCCATGGCCCAGCTGAAACATTACCAGGGCCCTAGAAGTCCCTTTGAGTCCCTGATCTCATGCCTCTCCTTCCCTGCAACAAGACTTAACCACTAGCCTGAGTTGGGGATTTATCCTTCCTTTGTTTTTCTTTATAGTTTTACCACTTATGCATGAATTCCTAAAGTTTAGTTTTATCTACTTTTGGAATCCATATAAATGGAATCATACAGCCTGTCTTCTTCTATGATTTACTCAGCTCAACATTATGTTTCTGAGATGCATTGCTGTAGATGTAACTAAAGTCCATCCATTTTCGTTGCTGAATAATATTGCATTATTTGAACATTCCACAATTCTCCCAATCTATTTTTAATGGCTATCTGGCTTGTTTCTAATTATTTGCTATTATGAACAATGCTGCTGTGGACATTGCTGTCGGTCTCCTGGTACACTCAGGCGAGTACACATGCTTTCTCACACACTCCTTCCTACCCTACTCCAAGTACATTTATTTTTGTTTTAAGAATGCTTTCTCCATTACAGACAAAGAGAGCCTGCTCACCGCACAGAATCCAGGTATGGAGCCAGAGTTTGCCTGCTGGCAACGCCTACGGATGTTTGAGGCCCAAGCTGAATGATTAGAGACTGGGGACAAGTTAGGGACTGGTCACACAGGGGCTGAGGACAAGCAAAGAGACAGAAGGGGATCCCTGAGCACAGCCCCTCTCCTGGAGATTCACTCACCCTGCACCGTGCCCCAGGGATACTGCCGCGCCTTCACCATCTTGTTCCCTATCTTCAGTTCTTCTGTGCTGCCAATGACAGCAAACGGCAGGTGGGCCTGGAACAGGAGGCAGACAAAAGCTCTGAACTCCGGGGAAAGGCACTGAGCGACCCCCAGTTCAGCTGCTGGTCATGGCCGGGGCCTCGGCGCTCCAGCTGCAGTGTCCCTCACTGTCGCCATCATCAAGAGATCTTTCTTAAGCTCCCGAGCTGTGTAGGGAGAATAGGCCTAGTCCAAGCTTCTGCTGTTCAGAAATTCACAGTTGAAGGTAACAAGGACACGGCCAAGTGCGTAGGGAACAAAGACAGTAAATAAGCAGAATAATAAGCAGATACACAGATTAGCCAGCTAGTCAGTCTTCACAGTTGCCGAGGGGAGGAGCCTTTGGAGCGCAGGTGAGTGGGATGAGGGGGGCTGTGTGTGGAGAGAGACTAAAGGAGAACCAAGGGGCTGGGATCACTGCCCCCCCTTCCCGACGTGTGACAGCGCCGAGAATAGGCACATACAGAGACCACACTGCTGACTGAGATGGACGCTCCTTCCCTAGAGCAAGAGCTCGCATTGAGCTCTTGAGCCTAGAAGTCAAGTCCCCAAGTATTTACCCACATGCCCATCCCTGTGCGGGGTTCTGTGTCAGGGGCTGTAAGGGAAGCAAAAGGAGTAGAAGACACACTCTCTCGCCCTCGGGGAGCTTACACTCTGGTTGGGGAAGACTGAATTACATACCCCAGATCACGTAAGACAGAATATGTCCAAGGGCTCAAGTGTATGGTCTGGTGCCCTGCACACAGTAGGTGCTTAATAAATACTCCTTGAATAGCAGTGGCACGACCACAGGAATAGCAGAGGAAAGAAAAGTGCAAACGCTTGCAGGGGAGGCGGGTAACGAGGAGCGAGGCCTGGAGAAGAGGCAGCCGCCCCCATCTGGTAGCGTGGGACCTGGGGCACCGGCACTGCACCCCATTCCACAGGGAGCCGGCCAGGTTATAAGTCTGAGTCACCACCGGCCAAATGGAAGCACTGAATAAATACTGTTTACAAACCAGGTGATCCTGGGTGGAGTTTTAGCCAAAAGGGCTTTACACAGAGAAGGAAAAAGTCCACTGGAACAAGCTTTCTTAGCCTGCTTGGAGAAACAGGCTTCAATCTCAGATATTCTGACCCACTTGCTCACTCATCCAGTCTACAAATATTTACTGAGCTCCTACTATGTGCCAGGCATTAAGAAGAATACAATGCCGAAAAAGCTCAGAGCCTGCCCCTGGCGAGTGCACAGTGTGGTAGGGGAAAGATGCACCAACAGTGATAATACAGTCAAGGTCCAGACTATGAACAGAGGCTTGAGGGCTGGAGGAACTCAGAGGAAGGAGAAGCTAATTCCGTGGGGAGTCAAAGCAGGCTTCACAGAGTAGGTAGTAGCAATCGTACTAACGGGATTGGGAGCTATGGACCTGATATTAGCAGCAGCTCTGTGTCCCACATACCAGGTGCTCTACGTTGCATTATCTCACTGAATCTTTACAACACTAGGAGGTAGGTATTCTTATTATCCCCATTTTACAGAAGAGGAAACTGAAGTCCGGAAGGGCTAAATGACTTGCCAGCAGCCACACCGCAGTAAGAGGCAGAGCTAGGGGTGGAATCCAGGTCTCTCTGACTTCAAAGCCCACCCCTGCTGGTCTACCACTCCCTTTTGCGGGGTTCGAGCAGCAGATGAGGGGAACACTCTAAACCCCGGGGGCGAACTGGCCATGCAAGGCCAGATTGTAAGAGGCAGTTGAAATCTGATCTCACAGCCAATCCTTCCTTTCCATTCTCCTCTAACTCTGCACCCCAAGAATGTTCTTCAGAGTGGAGGAACACAGGCGTCAGTCGGGAGCTCAGCCTCAGGACACCTGCTAACCCCCCGAGGTGCTTGGCCATCCAGCTGGAGCAGCTCCCCCTTCACCCCCTCTCAGCTGCTCTCCAATGATCATCTCAGGTGTTCCCACTTCAACGACTGTCCCCGAAGTGCAGACAGAGGACAGAGGGAAAGATGAGGTTATGGATATGGAAGGTGGGTGATGGGTGGAGGTGGGAAATGTTTCATCAGTCCTAGTAGGGGACCGATCACGAGGGTCACTGGGCGTGCGACATATGGAGCATGGGGTGGGGGGCAATGAAATCCTGAAAACTCTGCCTAAGTGCCAGAGCGTCTGTGACCTCTGCCAGCTGGCTTTGCAGGGGGGGTCATCTGGACACAACTCATTCCCCCTCAGAGACCCAAGACACATCGGGAGCCTCAAACCCACCCCCAAACACTCTCAAGGAAAAGGCTGCCCCTCCTGCAGACAGCCTAAAGCTTCAGTCACACGAAGGGGCAGCCATGGCAGAGGGTGAGACCGAGGGAGGAGATGTTGCATCATTCTCACGCATCCTGGGCTCTCGGCTGAAAGTGATGGACGAGGAGGGCATGTGAGGTGGGAAGCAGTCCTCTGGGCTTAAGAGCAAAAAAAGAAAAAAAACAAAATCCAAGAAGAGAAGAAAGGCATTAAAAAATGTCAGTACTCCCGTGGGACTGTTATTCTTATCTCCAAAAGACATTGTTAGTTAGACTGCCAGGGTCACTTACTTTCCCTCCTCCTTAAACTGCTGTCATTTTATCGCTCCCCGCTCTAAAACACACAGCCCCTGCCACGGCAGCTCCAGAGGGCTCCCGAGGCCTCCCACACACACTCCTTTGCAACTGGCATCAAAGTCTGTTCTGATAAGTATATGCAAGGATATCATTTCCGAGTGCTCCCAGGCAGATTTCATTTGATTCTACAACAGGCTTACAGGGCGGTTAGTATAAACCCCATGCGTGATTTGGAAAACTGGTGCAGAGAAGTTAACCGAGTTGCCCAGGTCCCTAAGTCCCGTGCCCAGATCTTCCCAGGGAGCAGTGAGGACACCACGCTGTGGCTGCCAGCCTCTCCCAACCACCCAGGGCTGGAAGTCAGCTCAGCTCTAACCATGAAGGACAGGAAATCATGGGGCCAGCTCTCGCCCTCTTTCTGCTGCTCTTGAGACACTGATGGCTCTGAAAACCAGAACAGAGTCGAGCAGAGCAGGGAGAAGGTAAACCCTCCAACCAACCCCCCCTCCAGGGCTGACACTTTGTATGTGTGGGCCCAGGGAGGAGAGGGAAGATGCAAGACGGCGCAGCTGCTGAAACCTGGACAGGTTCCTAAGGGGACTCCGTGTTACCCTCTCTCGCCCAAGAGACCTCGGATGCCCCAGTCTCAGAAAACTCCACCAGGAGATAGTCCCAAGCCTCCTCCCGGGAGTCTGTTCCCAGACTCACTACCTTTGCAGCCTCATATGTACCTTAAATTCCTCTCGGTACATTTTAAAGTGTTTTGATGATCCAACTGGCATGATGATTGTATTCTGGTTCCATGACACCCACTCTACTAAGGAGGTTAGATGACCATCCCCCTAAGCCTCGTGAAATAGAGTGTCAGGACCACCCTTTATCTCTCATCTGATAATATCCCGAATGGGTGTGGTTTCCTCCCAGGGGGACAGTATTTCCCAGTCGTTCTGCCGGTTATGCTGGCCTCCATCCTAGGCTCCTACCAGTGACCGAGAATTGTCTGATTCTCTCAAGTCAACCCTTGGTGGTGATGCCCACAAAAGTATGTGCCAACAATGGAAACGGCACTGCTGCCTCAGGAGGAGACAGGCTTGTGCCTATGGGTCTCCCTGTGACCCTCCCAGTCACCGATGCGCTCTCACTGGGCCCAAATGCCTTTGCGGGGGCCAAACCCAAGACCTCACAGGCAGCCAACTGACTGAGCCGAGTCGAGTAACTGGGCCTAGTCCCTGGTCCCTGGCCATGATTTGAAGCATTCAAAGAACAACATTCGATCTGAACCACATAGCAATTTTAAGCATTAAAATCTACAACCTTGAGAGCTCTCAGAGCATAGGTGGAAAGGAGCATGCAACAAGACCTCTCCCTCCCTTCTCTTTCCCCTCAAGCTGAAATAAGGGTTTTCAGAGCCACCCAGAAGCCCAGGGGAAGGCTAGACCTCACGACTCTCATTTCCTGCCATGAAAATCCCTAGTGGGGAGCTGCAGGATGACTGGTGGCTCTTCTGCGCTTGGGCAAGAGGCTTCTCCCCCTCTTCCAATCCAGTTCCCATGACAATTGGCTGGGGTGGCCGAGGCTGTGAGGCTGGAGTCAAATTCAGAATTGAAAGGCCAGCACCCATTCCTCCTACCAGCCAAGCCCAGCTCTCTGATGATGCAGCTTCATACGCACGGATTGTCCGAAGACCCAGTTTGACACAGTTGCTCCAGTGGCAGGCAGGCTCAGCAATCCTGTGTATATATTTTATAGCAGCAACTCCCCACCCTCCCCCCATCACAACACATGTAACACACAGTGTTCACATGCATGCCCCCTCCCATGCACATGCCCAGTTCAGGCACACTAGCTGTGAGCCACCCGTCTTTCCCACTCAAAAAAGCCTGGGGGAACGCAAGGGAATGAGTGCTGAGTGATGCTGTTATAGGGATAACCCGGAATCCACTCAAATTTAGTTTTTCAAAGTGAAACACTGGACTAATGTAAGAAAGGACCCAGAACCCCTTCACAGCCAAAACAGCATGGTTGAGGACTGCTACTTCGTAGCACGGGAAGTTTCTGACCTTGAGGCCAAGGCTGCCCGAGCTCCAAGCAAGGGCCCAGAGCTAAGTCGAGAGCAGAGCCCAACGTGATTGCCACTCCTGACCCACAATGCAGCCAGAGGTTGTTTTGTGTGATGCCCTGAGATTGCTGAGGACTCTTCGCCCCTATCTGTCCTTAGCAAAGCAAACCACAAGCCTGAAAGCTGGCCTAGTGACTTATGGAATCCACGTTCAGAAGGTATCTGTGGGGCCTGCTGTTCTGAGGTGACTAGGCACTTCCAGACATCAGTGCCTGATGACGCTTCTCTCTAGGCTCCAATTTTCTTGCAGACTAGGCACCCTTTCAGGTTTTCTCATCATGACAGAAGCTAGTTTCCATCAAAACGCCCTGACAGCTGGAGAGGATAAACACTAATCTTTTTTTTTTGGTTTTTTTAATGCTCATGACCAGTCAGAGAGGCTACAACTCCACCTCCCACAATCCACACAGCTCTACCCTTGGGCCAGATTTCTGTCAAAGATGATGAGGGACCTCTCATCACAAACATATCTCGGGTGTATTGATGGGCAGGAAGTCAGGCGAGACAGTGACTTGCGGCCCCGCTATGTTAATTTATTGGCCGAATCATAGGAGGTGGCAGCTGATGCTCTAATGATAACTTAGGGGGTGGCGGCAGCAGGAAAGTTTTCTAAAAATGGCTTTTATTACAAGGCTTTCCTGAGTTTGGCTATAACCAGGCATTATGTCATTAGGAAAAACTGATGCCTCTCAACAGAGAAAAAGAAATCTGTTCTCAAAGCAGAGGCTTTCTGCAAGCTATTATCTGTCTCCTTGAAATCACAACATTGAAGATTTCGCAGCAACAGCATCAACACATTGTAAAGAAGGGGGAGTGGGGGAGTGAGAGGAAAGATGGCAAGCGGTTGGTTGTGTTTTTTTTCTTCAATTCATTCACACTTAATAAAGCAAAGCGTAACCCTGAAAATTAAAAATAACATTTCTCTAGTCACCAGAAAAATTGGAAGCTACATGTCCCGGGGCAAAGGGCTTGATTATCTGAGTACAGATTAGCCTCGAGTCTCCAAAGCCAGCCAGCTTTTTCAGCTTTGCCTTCTTTCGCCGCATCAATTGGGTCAGAGACAAAGACCGTTTGCCTTTCCGGCAGTCCCATGGGGGCTGCCTGGCCTAGACCAGTGTGGCATCAGAGAGGAGGGTGGAAGGAGAGGTCTGAATCCCCTGGAGTCAGTCGTTCCCTCCCTCAGTCTCTGGCTATTAATCTCTGCGTCTCTGAGGAGAGAGGAGCTGTTTGCTTCTGGATTCTTTCTCACAAATACCTGAGACTTGGATAATGAAAGCTGACTACACTAAGATGGATGGTGATGTTTGACTGCTATTTGGTAAAATAATAATCATTAAGAGCAAATGGCCAGAAAGTTGAAGCCCTATACTCCCCACTCACGTTCATGGTTCCGTTGATCTCTGCCACCAACTCATCATCTGTAGGGAACTGGTAGATCTGGACTCCATTGCTGACAAGCTCACTGGTGATTTTGATTTTGAACTTCGTTAGCTCACTCTTAGAAATGGCATCTGATTTGGCAATGATGGGGATGATGTTTACCTAGAGAAGGGTGGAGCAAAGCGGCATCATTGTTGGTAATCTGCAGCTGATAGCAGCATGACCTAGGGCTTCTACCAGCTGCCAGAGGGAGCAGCTCAACGCAATCGTCCAGGACTGGCCACCTCCATGGCCAAACAGCAATATAATATACGACAATGAGTGCTTACTGTTTGCTGGGCACTGAACTAAGTGCTTTACAAGGATTAACACAATTAACCCTGACAAAAAACCCTCCCAGGAGGTATTAGTACCACAATGAGAAACTTGAGGCACAGAGAGGCTAAGTAGCTTGTCCAAGGACACAGAGCAGGTAAGTAACAGAACTGGGACCCAGATCCAAGTTTAGCCTTATTCCTAAGTCCACAGTCTTAACCTGCCAGCTCAGATCCAAACTGATGAGCTATGTGATATCTTAATATCAAGGTCACTGCTTGGGCGATTTGAAGCAGAAAGATGAGAGTTGGGAATCGACAGTGGACAAGGGGAGAGGTGGCAACTCCTTGCTAACAGTAAATTGTCCCAGCCCATCAGCGCAGGCTAGCCCCAGCCAGTATGAAAGGAACCACATGCAAAGGGAAGAAGGGCAGGGCTCTCTGAAGATGCACACCTGGCCCTCTTTCTGGCAGCAAACACTGATGAACCAACCCACTTACGTGAAGACGACCCTGTGTTACCAATTTGATCTGAGACTTAGCCAAAAAGAGTTATACTGCTGGATTCTCATGATTAATTTCTGCATAAAGAAAGCAGGTACAGGGCTTCCCTGGTGGCACAGTGGTTGGGAGTCCGCCTGCCGATACAGGGGACACGGGTTCGTGCCCCAGTCCGGGAGGATCCCACATGCCGCAGAGCGGCTGGGCCCGTGAGCCATGGCCGCTGAGCCTGCACGTCCGGAGCCTGTACTCCGCAACGGGAGAGGCCACGGCAGTGAGGGGCCCGCGTACCACACACACAAAAAAGAAAGCAGGTACAAATGCCCAATTTTGGACAGCAGGAGAAAGGACTAATGCTACCCAAAGTTCAATCCACCTGAACCTCAATCCTTGAAATACCTCCAAGAAGTGACAAGGCTTTTACTGCCGGAGGGTAAAGAAACTTACATGCCTGAGTGAGACACAGCACAGCTAACCTCAAGTTCACACAGAAAGCACAGCTGGTCCTGCCAGCAGACTCCAATGGGCTGGCATGGATGGTACTTGGGCCCTGAAAAGAGCTCTAGACTTAAAACAAATTCCACCTCCTTTGATCTTTGCCTAAGGAGCGTCTCTCAAGGCTGACACTGCAGCTTCAGGTGCTGGTCAAAGAAACACTGGACCTTGGAGGCACCTCCCCTTAAAGCCTTGGGGCATGGGGACCGAAGCCCTTGGCAAGGTGGCAACACTTTTCGCCACATCCCCCATTGGCACGTTGTAAACACAGGCCTACCTAACTCAGCTCCTCCGCCAGGCCGCCAGCCGCATCACTCTGCTGCCCTCTTCAAGACATGCAGGATGTGGCGACATTTCCCAAGCGGCCCGTTACTCGTGGGCAGTGAACTCACTGCTGTGAAAAACGAAAAACTGCTCCTATTTTGATGCTAGCTGACCCTCTGTTTTTATAGTGAACGTGCTACTAAACAACTGCATATAAAGTAGATTTTTTTTGTAAAATAAATTCCCTGGAGTCAGAGAGAGCTCGGTCTAAATCCCAGACCCATTACAAGTTGTCTGACCTGGAGCAAGCTACTTACTTGACTGTGCCTCAGTTTCCTCCTGTGTAAAATGGGGATAATAATAGTACCCACCACACTGGATTATTGGAAGGATGAAATAAAAACAATGCCTATAAAGTACTCATCACAGTGCCAGACACATATGAAATGTTAGGGGAGGAAACGTACTAGTAATTAGGCTTTTTAAAGAATCCTGTGGTCGGGCTTCCCTGGTGGCGCAGCGGTTGAGAGTCCACCTGCTGATGCAGGGGACATGGGTTCGTGCCCCGGTCCGCGAAGATCCCACATGCCGCGGAGCGGCTGGGCCCGTGAGCCACGTGACGCTGGGCCTGCGCGTCCAGAGCCTGTGCTCCGCAACGGGAGAGGCCACAACAGTGAGAGGCCCACGTACCGCAAAAAAAAAAAAAAAGAAAGAAAGAAAAAAAAAGAATCCTGTGGTCGACTCTTTTGCACAGCCAATAATCCTTTCACATGAAGAATCACTGTCTAATTTATATCGGATGTGGGACTTGCATTTTTCAGTTTATCTTAAAGCAGGATGTGCTTGATTCCCACAGTCATCTTCCTTGGGTATGGAGGCAATATAACCTGGTGCCACAGATCTGAGTTCAAATCTAGGCTCTGCCAGGAGCTGGCTATATATATATGACAATGGGCATGTCACTTAACCTCTTAGAGCCTCAGTTTTCTCTTCTATAAAATGGGAGGTAATGATAGTGTTTGCCTTACCGAGTTGTTGTGAGGATTCAATGAGATACTCCATGAGGTACTTTTACAGTGGTGACATATAATAAGGGTTTAAAAAATATTAGCTGCTATGATAAAATTATTATTGATAATAAGAATAGTAACTTTTGAAGTCAAGTTTGCATGTTTGATTCTAGTAAAGGTCAGTTAACATCAGGACAAAGGAAAAACACCTTTGCATCGCCAAAGCCTAAGGCCCTAGACCCAGACAGCCGTCTTGCTTGCATCCACCTTTATTCCCAGGAGGGATCAGGGCAGAAAGCTCAGGGAAGACTCATGCCCAGTGCTGGGAAAACATCACAAAGCATACAGCTCAGGTGCTGGGTCAATTAACATCATCTTTATGGAGGGACAGGGAATGAAGGGGAGGATGAAGATGCCACAAAACCTCTCCTGAGCTCTGGCATCTGCATTGCACAAGAGACCAGCAGGAGGGAGCCCAGCTTGCCCTGCCTCCCGCCTGCCCTCGTCCCTGCCTCCCAGGCCTCGGTACCTTACTGTCCAGCTTCTTCATCGTCACTAGGTCCAGAGACTTCAAGGAATGCCCCGTGGGGGCAATGAAGTACAAGCAGGCGTGGATGCGGGAATCATGGTAATTGTGCAGTAACCTGCGAATCTTCAGCTCCTCCTGCAGGTAGGCCTCAAATTGGGCGTCGATGAATTCCACAATGGGCTTGTAGCTAAAGGACAGAGTAGGGAAACGGCCAGACCACTTCAAAAAGCTGGATTTTGATAGGCTTCGAAACTCTTTTAGAAGTTGAAAATGTCCTTGGTAATCCGACTCTCCCCATCCAGCTGGATTTCTCCATCTCCTCTCAGTGGGCCTCCAACTCCATCAGACTGGCCACCTCTTTGGTCCCCACGTGAGCCAACCATATGCCCATCGGTGCGCTTTCTCTCTAGAATGTGCACTTCTCGCTTCTCATCCCAATCCTGCCCTCCCAGGCCTCAGGGCTCGGATGAATGCCCATCTCCTCCACAATTCCCCAGTTATGCCAGAAATCCCTTCTGTGACCCAGGAGTGTAAAAAAGAATTATGCTATTGGATCGCTTACTGTTGCTTCACAAGGATTAGTGTTCCCTCAAACAGACTGTGTCCTTGTGAAGGGCAGGGACAGTGAAGGGCCCTTCTCTGCCCCCATGGGGCCCCGATGCAGTGTGGAGCCCACTGGCAGTACCTGTGGATGGGCTGACTGCACACCAGGCTGGGCTCATGTCTCCGCTTCCTGTGTCTCCCCCACAGTGCCTAATACTCAAGCTGGTACCCAGTGGTGGTCAGGACCTCCCCTTGACCCATTGCTGGGAAATCTTCCAGAACACAGTGGGTTCTGCTCAATCTTCCTGGGTTCGAGGCGCTCCCCACTTGGCTCCCCTAAGGTCCAGATATTTTTCCAGTTCTCATTTCCTCTAAGGTCGTGACTTTAAAATCTACGTATTCGGACAAAATTTGGTAAAGACAGTCCCGCCTGCACAACCTTAACACATGTGCACGCGCGCGCGCACACACACACACACACACACACACACACACACACACACACACCACACGCCCCACCCCCCAGCTCACTAAGTCTCCAGGCACGGCGCTCCCGTGTGGCTCCAAGTCTTGCCGGGAGTCTCCTCTCTGTCCTGGGAAGCTTCTCTGTTCTCTCCCAGGCCATTCCTGCCACCCCTGAAGCCTCTTCCTGCTCTAGCTAGGTCATCTTAGCCTCCGCCCTGCCTCTGTTCTCATCTCCCTGTCTGTCCGCTTCCCCTCCCTCCAGGGCTTCTCCCTTCAAGCTAGAAGAGGTTTAGCATCCGGCCCGGGACAGGGAGTCTGCAGAGACCACTGCAGGAAGGGAACACGATTGAAGGAGGAGCAGCAGCTCCCACCCTGAGCCTTTTTGAAAGATCCCCCTAGTAGAGAAGGCAAAAGAGCTTTTTTAAAAAGAATCACAGAATTCTAGATTCTGAGAGCTACATACAGAGAGAGCCAGATGCTGGGGACCTCTGGAGTCTCAGAGAAAAATCTAAAAATATAGTCCTTTCTTTTTCCTTTGATCCCTATGAGCCAAACATTGTTCTGAAGGGTAAGAGCATCAAAGAACCTGTTGGTTGCAGAGATCCTTAGAAGGTTCCTGAAGAATTAGGAGTGGGGGCGGGGGGATACATCCCTTAGGTTTATCCAATTAATTTTCAGGTGACAGGCTCACTTGAGTGATCTAATTATGGCACTGCTACATTTTTTCCCTCCATTACATAACTTTTTTACTTCGTTTTTTTTTTTTTTTTTTGCGGTACGCGGGCCTCTCACTGTTGTGGCCTCTCCCGTTGCGGAGCACAGGCTCCGGACGCGCAGGCTCAGAGGCCATGGCTCACGGGCCCAGCCGCTCCGCGGCATGTGGGATCTTCCCGGACCAGGGCACGAACCCACGTCCCCTGCATCGGCAGGCGGACTCTCAACCACTGCGCCACCAGGGAAGCCCCTGGACCATCTTTTGTTGTCATTCTACACATCACATGCCCGTTAGCCCTGTGTGGTCCTGGTCACTCCCATGGCCTCAGTTATCACTGTCTCCTATCCGCTTCCTAGACACCCGGAAGTCATCCCAGTCTCCTTCTCCCACGTGCCAGTCCTCAGTGCAAACGCACCTGTCAGAAGCTCCCCTGCTGGAAACCCAGAAGGCCTGGTCACAGACATTATACTTGAACAGCACCATCTCAGACATCAAAGCCAAGATACCATAAGGTCAGGTCTACTGGAACAGTGCCCAGAGTGACAACAGCTAATCTACTCCATCCTTCCAGTCACCTCTTCCCTCTATGCTCACTGCTATTCCACTCTCTCCTCATGGACTCATCACCCCTCAAAAACATGTCCACTGTGCCCTCTGAAACCCCTGAACCATGGTAAACAAAAGTGCCTACCTCTTTGCCACTCAGAGTGTGATCCTTGGATAGGCAGCACTATGGTCACCTGAAAGCTTGTTACAAATCCAGACTCTCCGGTCCCCAAACCAGACCTACAGGAGCAGAATCTACGTCTTATTAAGAGCCTCAGTGGCTTGTATGCAACTTTAAAGTTTGAGAAGTGCTGGCCTTACCTCTTCACGCTACTGGTAACCTAATTCTCCTCTGAGGACCCTGCAACCCTGAGGACCCCATTGCCTGGCAGCCCCCTCCTATGTAGGCTTCTTTTTTTTTTTGGCTGTGTTGGGTCTTCGTTGCTGCGTGCGGGCTTTCTCTAGTTGTGGCGAGCGGGGGCTACTCTTCGTTGCAGTGCGCGGGCTTCTCAATGCAGTGGTTTCTCTTGTTGTGGAACACGGGCTCTAGGCGCGCGGGCTTCAGTAGTTGTGGCACACAGGCTCAGTAGTTGTGGCTCGCGGGCTCTAGAGCACAGGCTCAGTAGTTGTGGTGCACAGGCTTAGGTGCTCCGCAGCATGTGGGACCTTCCCGGACCAGGGCTCGGACCCGTGTCCCCTGCATCGGCAGGCGGATTCTTAACCACTGCGCCACCAGGGAAGTCCCCTGTGTAGGCTTCTTATTCTCCCACAACCTGTGTACGTTGGGCTCAGTGTGTGGGCATTCAGGCAGCCCCTCAGCGCCACTTCTAGGGCGTTACTCCTCTACCTCAGTGTAAAAAACTTTCTCCGTTTGAGGCCTGTTCCATCCTCTTCTGGCGGTGCCTGACCCCGTCTTTCTCCCTGTGCTGGTGACTGCACTGTGCTTGAGGACAGGCCATCAACCTTCAGCCTCTTTATTCCTTGATCGCCTGAACTTCGCCAACCTCCAGCTCCCTCTACTTCAGCCACCTACACATCATACCATTCGCTAGGCCAGCTTCACCCAAGACAGCTTCTAACACCCCACTATCTGAGCACCACTGCACAACTTGCCAGCTCTCCTTCAGTCTGCCTAAACCTGACCTTTCACCTCACAGAATCCTCTGGTACCTTGACCTCTCCATTATCTCACAGGGTATCAACCCCCTCCTGGCCTCATCTCCTTCTCAGCCCAGGCTGACCCCCATAACTGATTGTCCAAAACACTCTTTTATCAACTCATCTCCCACCACACCCCTGCTTTCTACCCTCCTTGCCTAGCAAAACTGCTGGGCTGAATAAATTTCAGGATCTGCTTTCTGCTCCTACACCACTGCTGCTGAAGTTGACTCGAAGCAATCACAAAATGTTGTTGGGTCTTGGGGACTTCCCTGGTGGTCCAATGGGTAAGGCTCTGCGCTACCAATGCAGGGGGCCCGGGTTCGATCCCTGGTCAGGGAACTAGATCCCACGTGCATGCCACAACTAAAACCCAAGGCTGCCAAAATAAATAAATAAATAAATATTAAACAAACAAACAAACAAAAAAACTTTGGGTCTTGGTACCCAAATTCCTGGCCTCCAACCTCACATAGGCCTTTAAAACAACATGACAGTCCTTTTGCCCAGCCTTGATTGGCTCCATTCCTACTGCTTTCATTGACCATGCCAAACTTTCAACACTTTCCTCAAGCTCCAGAACTTATTCATGACCCCTTCCCTCTCACAAGACGGTATTACCTTCTACTTTATCAACACAGTCAAGGTCACCAGGCTCACACTACCCCAACCCACCTCACTCCCTCCCCTTCCCTGTTCCCCTCTGGTCTCTGAGGATGAAGGGTCCCACATCCTGTTCAAGGTCCACCGTCCCTTGTGTACTTGATCTTATCCCTTTCAGCCTCTTTGAGAACCTGGCTTCATCTATCAGCTCCTCACCTACTACTGACTACTCCCTCCCTGCAACGTATAAACAGGCTAAAGTCTTCCCTCATCACAAAAAAAAAAAGAAGATCTGGGCTTCCCAGGTGGCGCAGTGGTTGAGAGTCCGCCTGCCGATGCTAGGGGACACGGGTTCGTGCCCTGGTCCGGGAAGATCCCACATGCTGCGGAGCGGCTGGGCCCGTGAGCCATGGCCGTTGAGCCTGCGCATCCGGAGCCTGTGCTCTGCAACGGGAGAGGCCACAACAGTGAGAGGCCCGCGTACCGCAAAAAAAAAAAAAAAAAAAAAAGATCTTTCCACAGCCCAGTCCTCCTCAACCACACATTTCTCCCCAACTACTGCCCTGTGTCTTTTCTTCCCTTAGTCAAGTTTCTTTTCTGCACCTACCACAGGGTCTGGCATATAATAGGTGCCCAATAAATATTTAATGCGTGGATAGAGATTTTTTTTGGAAAGAATAATCTATTCATTTATTTATTTTTACTTCTCATTCATTCCTCAACGCACTGTAGACTGTTTTCCACCCTCACCAGCATCCTAGTTGAAACCTTAGATGGATACTTTGGGGGCTTTTTTGTTGTTGTTGTTTGAAGTATAGTTGATCTACAATGTTGTGTTAGTTTCAGGTGTACAGCAAAGTGATGCAGTTATACTGTATATCTTCTTTTTCAGATTCTTTTCCATAATAGGTTATTACAAGATATTGAACATAGTTCCCTGTGCTATACAGTAGGTCCTTGTTGTTTATTTTGTCTATAGTAGTGTGTATCTGTTAATCCCAACCTCCTAATTTATCCCTCCCCCGCTTCCCCCTCTGGTAACCATAAGTTTGTTTTCTATGTCTGTGGGTTGGATACTTTTGGTCTTAAATGATGAAAAGTTAGAGGTGTTTATTTTCTTTTTCCCATCAATGTATATATCATTCATTCATTCAACAAATGTGTACTGAATACCCACTCTAAGACAGTTCACTACCTTGTACTCATCGTGCAAGATTTCAAGACTTAGCCCAGTCATTCCTGATCACCTCCTCTCCCCTTTCAGCAACCTGCACCCTATGCTCCCGCCACCAGGCCTGACTGGTGCTCTTCCTGTGCACACAGGCCCCCTCCACATACCTCTGTTACTGTACTTACCACATTATGTAGAGTTTGTATACATATTTGCCCCCTCTACTCAACTACAAGCTCCTTAACTAGAGCCTGTGTCTTATTTCTCAGTAGCCCTGGCACCTCACACTGTACCTGGCACACAGTAGGCATTTAGTATTTTATAAACTGAACTAGATCTCCCGCATCAATTGGTTACTATTTTCTATTTCTCTCACAGCTGCCCCTTCCTCTCCATCCTGGAAGCTTCTGCTCCTGTTCAAGCCCTTGTCATCTCTCCCATCCTCATAAAACTCACCTGTGACCTTCTTGCTTCCCTCCACACACTGCTTTATCTTTTTCCCAGCTCAGAAAAGCTTTTTAAAGGAGCAGTGTATATCCACTTTATCTGCTTTTTAAATTTTTTCAACTCTTTTTATTTTAAATTTTTTTAATTAATTAATAAAAAAAATTTTTTTTGGCTGCATTGGGTCTTCATTGCTGCACACAGGCTTTCTCTAGTTGCAGCGAGCAGGGGCTACTCTTCGTTGCGGTGAGCGGGCTTCTCATTGTGGTGGCTTCTCTTGTTGCGGAGCATGGGCTCTAGGCCCGGGGACTTCAGTAGTTGTGGCATGTGGGCTCTAGAGCGCAGGCTAGGTAGCTGTGGCACACGGGCTTAGTCGCTCCACGGCATGTGTGATCTTCCCAGACCAGGGCTCGAACCCATGTCCCTTACATTGGCAGGCGGATTCTTAACCATTACGCCACCAGGGAAGTCCCCAAAATTTATTTTTAATTATGCAAAGAATACATGTACTTAATCTACCCTCCTCAGAGGTAACTACTAATAGTAGTTACCATTTTTAGTTTGTTGTTTATTCCTGCGGACTTTTTTCTCTGCTTCTATAAACAGAGAGAGAGATGCTTGTTTTACTGGGAAGGGGCAGATTTATACAAATGGCATCATGATCTGTGTATCATTCTTCAACTTCTTTTTTTCACTTAACAACATGTTTATGTAAGTATATGTAGATCTAACTCATTCTTTTACACTCTGCCAAATACAGTTCCATGGTATGGTTGTACTACAGACCATGTAGTTGCCCTATTGGTGGAAATTTAGACTGTTTAAAAATTTTTTTTCATTCCATAACCAATGCTGCAGTGAACATCGTTTTTCTGTGCTTTTTATGAACATGTACAGTTGTTTCTCTAGGCTATATTCCTAAAGGTGGACCTGCTGGATCATAAGATATTCACATTTAAAATTTTAATAGATAACATCAAATTTGACCTTTACAAAATCTGTGTCAATTTATACTCCCAGCAACATGAATAAAATTACCTGGTATTAATGGATATTATATTTTTATGTTTTATTTTTGCAAATCTGATAGATGAAAAGAATACTTCACTGTTTCATTTTGCATTTCCCTACTCACTGATGAAGCTGAATGACAATCATTTCATATGCTAATGCCCATTTACATTTCCCCTTCTGTCAATTACTTGTTTATTTTTCATTGAAGTGTAGAAGCTCTTTTTACATTTTAGAAAAATTCTTTGCTATACAGGTTGCAAATATTTCCTCCTCATCTGTAGTTCGTTTTTACTTTTGTTTATAGTATCTTTACATAGACTATTGACTGAAAAAATGCACAACCTAAAAGTTGAGAATTATGTTTAATTTGGTGGACAAAACTGAGGCCTTAAGCCCAGAAGACAGCTTCTCAGAGAGTTCTGAAGGACTGCTCCAAAGAGGTAAGGGAGGAGGCAGGATATACAGAGTGTTTTGCAACAAAAACCAGGTAGTCAGAACATCAAAAGATTACTGTTAATTAAAGAAAACCAGACATCTCAAGCTAATGAATGTAGCACTTTTCTATGTATGGGAAGAGACAAGAGTCTGGCTGGGCTCATTGAAATCATGCCTTTGACAGGCATCTTAACTATCTAGGGCCAGTATCCTGCTTTTCTCCATCTATTCTGAGTCCCCTCAGGGTGCACTTTTGCAGGTGGCCTCAGTGGCTGCTGGCTTGATGGCCTCAACATCCTTTGTTTACTGAAAAAGCAGGCGACATTTTTCATCCACAAGAAAAAGGTTTTTGCTTTTGTTTTAACTTTAACAAATTTAAATCTGGCACTCTTCTATGACTTTTGGATTTTGTGTCATGATTAGAAAAGCCTTCTCTAAGGGATCAATAGCAGAATAACTGAGGCAGAAGAACGGATAAGTGACCTGGAAGATAAAATAGTGGAAATAACTACTGCAGAGCACAATAAAGAAAAAAGAATGAAAAGAACTGAGGACAGTCTCAGAGACCTTTGGGACAACATTAAACGCACCAACATTCGAATTATAGGGGTTCCAGAAGAAGAAGAGAAAAAGAAAGGGACTGAGAAAAGATTTGAAGAGATTATAGTTGAAAACTTCCCTAATATGGGATAGGAAATAGTTAATCAAGTCCAGGAAGCACAGAGAGTCCCATACAGGATAAATCCAAGGAGAAATACACCAAGACACATATAAATCAAACTGTCAAAAATTAAATACAAAGAAAACATATTAAAAGCAGCAAGGGAAAAACAACAAATAACACACAAGGGAATCCCCATAAGGCTAACAGCTGATCTTTCAGCAGAAACTCTGCAAGCCAGAAGGGAGTGGCAGGACATATTTAAAGTGATGAAGGAGAAAAACCTGCAACCAAGATTACTCTACCCAGCAAGGATCTCATTCAGATTTGATGGAGAAATTAAAACCTTTACAGACAAGCAAAAGCGAAGAGAGTTCAGCACCACCAAACCAGCTTTACAAACAAATGCTAAAGGAACTTCTCTAGGCAGGAAACACAAGAGAAGGAAAAGACCTACGATAACAAACCCAAAACAATTAAGAAAATGGGAACAGGAACATACATATCGATAATTACCTTAAATGTAAATGGATTAAATGCTCCAACCAAAAGACACAGACTGGCTGAAGGGATACAAAAACAAGACCCACATATATGATGTCTACAAGAGACCCACTTCACACTTAGAGACACATACAGACTGAAAGTGAGGGGATAGAAAAAAGATATTCCATGCAAGTGGAAATCAAAAGAAAGCTGGAGTAGCAATTCTCGTATCAGACAAAATAGACTTTAAAATAAAGATTATTAGAAGAGACAAAGAAGGACACTACATAATGATCAAGGGATCGATCCAAGAAGAAGATATAACAACTGTAAATATTTATGCACTCAACATAGGAGCACCTCGATACATAAGGCAAATACTAACAGCCACAAAAGGGGAAATCGACAGTAACACAATCATACTAGGGGACTTTAACACCCCACTTTCACCAGTTGACAGATCATCCAAAATGAAAATAAATAAGGAAACACAAGCTTTAAATGATACATTAAACAAGATGGACTTTATTGATATTTACAGGATATTCCATCCAAAAACAACAGAATACACATTCTTCTCAAGTGCCCATGGAACATTCTCCAGGATAGATCATATCTTGGGTCACAAATCAAGCCTTGGTATATTTAAGAAAATTGAAATCGTATCAAGTATCTTTTCTGACCACAACGCTATAAGACTAGATATCAATTACAGGAAAAATTCTGTAAAAAATACAAACACATGGAGGCTAAACAATACACTACTTAATAAGCAAGAGATCACTGAAGAAATCAATGAGGAAATCAAAAAATACCTAGAAACAAATGACAATGGAAACACGACAACACAAAACCTATGTGATGGAGAAAAAGCAGTTCTAAGAGGAAAGTTTATAGCAATACAATCCTACCTTAAGAAACAAGAAACATCTCAAATAAACAATCTAACCTTACACCTAAAGCAATTAGAGAGAGAAGAACAAAATAACCCCAAAGTTAGCAGCAGGAAAGAAATCTTAAAGATCAGATCAGAAATAAATGAAAAAGAAATGAAGGAAATGATAGCAAAGATCAATAACACTAAATTCTGGTTCTTTGAGAAGATAAACAAAAGATAAACCATTAGCCAGACTCATCAAGAAAAAAAGGGAGAAGACTCAAATCAATAGAATTAGAAATGAGAAAGGAGAAGTAACAACTGACACGGCAGAAATAAAAAAAATCAAGAGGGATTACTACAAGCAACTATACGCCAATAAAATGGACAACCTTCTGAGACTGAATGAGGAAGAAATAGAAAATATGAACAGACCAATCACAAGCACTGAAATTGAAACTGTGATTAAAAATCTTCCAACAGGACTTCCCTGGTGGCACAGTGGTTAAGAATCCCCCTGCCAGTGCAGGGGACACAGGTTCGAGCCCTGGTCCGGGAAGATCCCACGTGCTGCCGAGCAACTAAGCCCGTGCGCCACAACTACTGAGCCTGCGCTTTGGAGCCTGCGAGCCACAACTACTGAGGCCCACGTACTGCAACGAAGAGTAGCCCCCACGCACCACAACAAAGAGTAGTCCCCACTCACCACAACTAGAGAAAGCCCGTGTGCAGCAATGAAGATCCAACGCAGCCAAAAATAAATAATAAAAAAAAAAATCTTCCAACAAACAGAAGTCCAGGACCAGATGGCTTCACAGGCGAATTCTATCAAACATTTAGAGAAGAGGTAACACCTACCCTTCTCAAATTCTTCCAAAATATAGCAGAGGGAGGAACACTCCCAAACTCATTCTACGAGGCCACCATCACCCTGATACCAAAACCAGACAAAGATGTCACGAAGAAAGAAAACAACAGGCCAATATCACTGATGAACATAGATGCAGAAGTCCTCAACAAAATACTAGCAAACAGAATCCAACAGCACATTAAAAGGATCATACACCATGATCAAGTGGGGTTTATCCCAGGAATGCAAGGATTCTTCAATATACACAAATCAATCAATGTGATACACCATATTAACAAAATGAAGGAGAAAAACCATATGATCATCTCAATCGATGCAGAGAAAGCTTTGAACAAAATTCAACACCCATTTATGATAAAAACCCTCCAGAAAGTAGGCATAGAGGGAACTTTCCTCAATATAATAATGGCCATATATGAAAAACCCACAGCCAACATCATCCTCAATGGTGAAAAATTGAAACCATTTCCACTAAGATCAGGAACAAGAGAAGGTTGCTCACTCTCACCACTATTACTCAACATAGTTTTGGAAGTTTTAGCCACAGCAATCAGAGAAGAAAAAGAAATAAAAGAAATCCAAATCAGAAAAGAAGTAAAGCTGTCACTGTTTGCAGATGATGTGATACTATAAATAGAGAATCTTAAAGATGCTACCAGACAACTACTAGAGCTAATCAATGAATTTGGTAAAGCAGCAGGATACAAAATTAATGCACAGAAATCTCTAGCATTCCTATATACTAATGATGAAAAATCTGAAAGTGAAATTAAGAAAACACTCCCATTTACCACTGCAACAAAAAGAATAAAATATCTAGGAATAAACCTACGTAAGGAGACAAAAGACCTGTATACAGAAAATTATAAGACACTGATGAAAGAAATTAAAGATGATACAAATAGATGGAGAGATATACCATGTTCTTGGATTAGAAGAATCAACATTGTGAGAATGACTCTACTACCCAAAGCAATCTACAGATTCAATTCAATCCCTATCAAACTACTGCTGGCATTTTTCACAGAACTAGAACAAAAAATTTCACAATTTGTATGGAAACGCAAAAGACCCCGAATAGCCAAAGCAATCTTGAGAACAAAAAACGGAGCTAGAGAAATCAGGCTCCCTGACTTCAGACTATACTACAAAGCTACAGTAATCAAGAAAGTATGGTACTGGCACAAAAACAGAAATATAGATCAATGGAACAGGATAGAAAGCCCAGAGATAAACCCACGCACATACGGTCACCTTATCTTTGATAAAGGAGGCAAGAATATACAGTGGAGAAAAGACAGCCTCTTCAGTAAGTGGTGCTGGGAAAACTGGACAGCTACATGTAAAAGTAGGAAATTAGAACACTCCCTAACATCATACACAAAAATAAACTCAAAATGGATTAAAGACCTAAATGTAATAAGGCCAGACACTATGAAACTCTTAGAGGAAAACATAGGCAGAACACTCTATGACATAAATCACAGCAAGATCCTTTTTGACCCACCTCCCAGAGAAATGGAAATAAAAACAAAAATAAACAAATGGGACCTAATGAAACTTAAAGCTTTTGCACAGCAAAGGAAATCATAAACAAGACCAAAAGACAACCCTCAGAATGGGAGAAAATATTTGCAAATGAAGCAACTAACAAAGGATTAACCTCCAAAATTTACAAGCAGCTCATGCAGCTCAATGACAAAAAAACAACCCAATCCAAAAATGGGCAGAAGACCTAAATAGACATTCCTCCAAAGAAGATATACAGACTGCCAACAAACACATGAAAGAATGCTCAACATCACTAATCATTAGAGGAATGCAAATCAAAATTACAATGAGGTATCATTGCACACCGGTCAGAATGGCCATCAT
Source organism: Lipotes vexillifer (assembly GCF_000442215.2). Taxonomy (NCBI): domain Eukaryota; kingdom Metazoa; phylum Chordata; class Mammalia; order Artiodactyla; family Lipotidae; genus Lipotes; species Lipotes vexillifer. Next base: position 95,457 of record NW_006792210.1, on the reverse strand, counting down.
CAAAAAATCTACAAACAATAAATGCTGGAGAGGGTGTGGAGAAAAGGGAACCCTCCTGCACTGTTGGTGGGAATGTAAATTGATACAGCCACTATGGAGAACAGTATGGAGGTTCCTTCAAAAACTAAAAATAGAACTACCATACAACCCAGCAATCCCACTACTGGGCATATACCCTGAGAAAATCATAATTCAAAAAGAGTCACATACCAAAATGTTCATTGCAGCTCTATTTACAATACCTAGGACATGGAAGCAACCTAAGTGTCCATCAACAGATGAATGGATAAAGAAGATGTGGCACATATATACAATGGAATATTACTCAGCCATAAAAGGAAACGTAATTGAGCTATTTGTAATGAGGTGGATAGACCTAGAGTCTGTCATACAGAGTGAAGCAAGTCCGAAAGAGAAAGACAAATACCGTATGCTAACACATATATATGGAATTTAAGAAAAATAAAATGTCATGAAGAACCTAGGAGTAAGACAGGAATAAAGACACAGACCTACTAGAGAACGGACTTGAGGATAAGGGGAGGGGGAAGGGTGAGTTGTGACAAAGCGAGAGAGAGCCATGGACATATATACACTACCAAATGTAAGTTAGATAGCTAGTGGGAAGCAGCCGCATAGCACAGGGAGATCAGCTCGGTGCTTTGTGACCGCCTGGAGGGGTGGGATAGGGAGGGTGGGAGGGAGGGAGACGCGGGAGGGAGAGGCAAGAGGGAAGAGATATGGGGACATATGTATATGTATAACTGATTCATTTGGTTATAAAGCAGAAACTAACACACCATTGTAAAGCAATTATACCCCAATAAAGATGCTAAAAAAAAAAGATGTGGCACATATATACAATGGAATATTACTCAGCCATAAAAAGAAACGAAATTGAGTTATTTGTAGTAAGGTGGATGGACTCAGAGTTTGTCATACAGAGTGAAGTAAGTCAGAAAGAGAAAAACAAATACTGTATGCTAACACGTATATATGGAATCTAAGGGGGAAAAAAAAGGTCATGACGAACCTAGGGGCAAGATGGGTATAAAGACACAGACCTACTAGAGAACGGACTTGAGGATAGGGGGAGGGGGAAGGGTAAGCTGTGACAAAGTGAGAGAGTGGCATGGACATATATACACTACCAAACGTAAAACACATAGCTAGTGGGCTTCCCTGGTGGCGCAGTGGTTGAGAGTCCGCCTGCCAATGCAGGGGACACGGGTTCGTGCCCCGGTCTGGGAAGATCCCACATGTCGCGGAGCGGCTAGGCTCGTGAGCCATGGACACTGAGCCTGCGCACCCAGAGCCTGTGCTCCACAACGGGAGAGGCCACAACAGTGAGAGGCCCGCGTACCGCAAAAAAACCCAACAAAACAAACAAACAAAAAACAGTAGTTAGCTAGTGGGAAGCAGCCGCATAGCACAGGGAGATCAGCTGGGTGCTTTGTGACCACCTAGAGGGGTGGGATAGGGAGGGTGGGAGGGAGGGAGATGCAAGAGGGAAGAGATATGGGAACATATGTATATGTATAACTGATTCACTTGCTTATAAAGCAGAAACTAATACACCATTGTAAAGCAATTATACTCCAATAAACATGTTTTAAAAAAAAGCCTTCTCTACCCCCAAAGTTATAAAAATATTCTCTTATATTTTTTCCTCATATTTTTAGAAGTTGTTTTTAATCCAACTGGAATCTATTTTTGTGAATGGTGTTTGTGTGGGATGGTGTAATCTTATGTTTTCCTAACGGATGGCCTATTTTCCCAGCACACCACGTTTTTTGTTTGTTTGTTTGTTTGTTTGTTTTTTGCGGTACGCGGGCATCTCACTGCTGTAGCCTCTCCCGTTGCGGAGCAGAGGCTCCGGACGCGCAGGCTCAGCAGCCATGGCTCACGGGCCCAGCCGCTCTGTGACATGTGGGATCTTCCTGGACCGGGGCACGAACCCGTGTCCCCTGCATCGGAAGGCAGACTCTCAACCACTGCGCCACCAGGGAAGCCCACATTTTCTTGAATAGTCCATTCTTTCCTTGCTAACTTACAAATGCTAAATTCCCATATAAACATGGATTTGATCTTGGACTCATTTTTCTGTTCAATTGCTCCGTTTGCTATTCTTTTTTTAATAAATAAATAAATTTACTTATTTATTTATTTTTGGCTGCATTGGGTCTTCATTGCTGTGCACAGGTTTTCTCTAGTTGTGGCGAGCGGGGGCTACTATTCGTTGCGGTGCGCGGGCTTCTTACTGTGGTGGCTTCTCTTGTTGCGGAGCACGGGCTCTAGGTGCACAGCCTTCAATAGTTGTGGCACGAGGGCTCAGTAGTTGTGGCTCTCGGGCTCTAGAGCACAGGTCCAGTAGTTGTGGCACACAGGCTTAGTTGCTCCATGCCATGTGGTATCTTCCCGGACCAGAGCTCGAATCCCTGTCCCCCGCACTGGCAGGTGGATTCTTATCCACTGCGCCACCAGCGAAGTCCCTCCTTTCGCTATTCTGATGCCTTTACTTCCTTACCTCCCATTCACTCATGGCAATCTAGTTTCTACCCACGACTTCCATGGAATTATTATTCCTAAGTGTATTAATGACCTTCTTGTTGCCAAACCCAATGGATCTTTTTCAGTTTTTATCTCTCTGGACACTGTTTATCATTCCCTCACATATGCTACATAATACAACTCTCCCTTGCTTCTTCTACCAATAAAAGTCACGATCATAACAATATCTTCTGTTCGTTAGTTACCCCGTGCCAGGCACTGTTTAAGCGTTTCCTAAGCCACACACGTGGAGTATGCCTCACCCATAAGCCTCTGGGTAGATATCAGTATTATCACCATCCCCACTTTACAGGAAACTGAGGCATAAAGAATTTAAGTGCCTAGTTGCAGTGTAAGCCCTGACAGTTGTAACTTGCATTTTTGTAACGCAAGTGTCTGATTTAAGCTTTGATTTCGGAGGCATCCACTTCAAAAAGGCACCTACTTCAAGGACAGCTATCACGAATAAACACACTGCCAGCCACAGAAAGATAAGGAACCAGCCCCGTCCACCCCCAACCCCACCCCAGGCTCCCTTGTTTTAAAGATATTGGTGGATTTCTATAACTGACCATTTAGGCCACTTGTTTTGTTCTCTCCCCACGTGTTAAATTCCCGCTCTTATGTTTTACATTCACCAATAAAGAGTAAGCCCGCAAAACCACAGGCTGCCTACCCTCGATCCCTATGAAAGCAGAACCCCAGGCCCAGGTGCTCTCTCTCTCTTTCTCTACCCTCGACCTCGCTGTGTAGCCCCAGGTGTGCCTTGTCCTTTCCAGAACCTGTGAGTAATTAAACCCTTTTTTCCCCTTCAAGTTTCCTAACGGTTATTACTGAGGGCATCTTGCAGTCATAATAAGAACCACAAGGGCCGGTCCAGCCGCAGCATTGGTTATGGATAGGCTGAGACCAGCACAAAACGCTTGTCCAAGATCCCTGAGCTAATAAGTAGCAAGATGGGACTTGAACCTAGGTCTGTCTGAGACCAAAGCCTTAAGTTCCTAAGCACACCCCTTTCCAGCCTGTCCTCTGTCTCCCTCTTGAGTTCCTTTTGCTTCAGCAGCTTTCAAATGGTGCCCTTCACGATATGGCCTTCGTCACTGCTCTTCTCAGTTTGCCCTCCACCCTGGGTAAAGCAGGGCCTTCTGATGCTGTCTTTCAGTGCAGCTGCACTGACCTATCTATGTCCTCATGGCCCTGTCAGAATGGAGAAAACACTGCTTTTTATTATAAATCCCTGGAGCTTACTCCACTTCTGTTCCCCAGCCCATTTCCCGGAGGCTTCTCATTTTTACTTACGCGAGTTTGTATTATTTGATATAAGCACGTATCACATTTATAATCAGGAAAAACAGTAAGGATATTAAAAATATAAGAGAAGTAGGTTAGCCTCTAAGGGGCTCTATCAGTTTGGCCCTCCCAAACGATCATTATGCAGGCGTTTTCCAATGTTAGATATGTCGACTATATGTTACTGAGAACTGTGAAAAATTTAATGGAGAAGATGCTGAGCAATCTGCAGCTGAGATTAATCACTCATATTGTGACCCAAATATCCCCTTTCCCCAGGGTTTAATTTATTCTCCACCAAACAAGATTAGCACAATATGCAGGCCTATACAAAGCAGAGGTGTCCTTTGTCTAGAATTTCAAATGGAAAACAGAATTCAGTTCAATTATTAAGGAGCTAAATATATTTATTCATTATAAGGAAATGAGTATGGCTGTTGTTATTTTAAGGGAGAAATAGAAGAATTTGGGATACAGTTCATCTGAGAAGCAAGGGAATCCTCAAAGGATGAGCACTTTGCTCAAAATGATTAATGACCTTTTCTGTGAAGAGCACCTGTGATAACCATGTGACTTTTAGTTAAATGCAGATGGTGCCTGACGCCCTCCCCCTCCCTCAACCCAGCCCTCATCTCGTCCTCATCTGAGCCTCACTCCAGCCCTCACTGGCACACCATTCTCAACCACCCACAGTCTCTCCTCCTACCTCTCTGCTTATTCCAGCTCGGTCTCTTTCCAGGATGTCTTTTCCTCCATCTGCTAACTTAATATCCTCAGGTTTTTATCTTTAGCCCAGCGTTCATCTCACTCGGCTCCAATCCCTGGATGATCTTACGTGTGTCCGTGGCTGGAACATATCACCTATACCTTGATAACCCAAGTCTGTTTACAGCGCAGACCCTCTCCTGACCTCTAACCCTGCATATTCAGCTGCCTATCCTCTCTCGATGGTCCGCAGGCAGCTCAAACTCAACACTTCCTAAACAGAGCTGATTCTTCTTAAACCTGGTTCTTACGGTAACTCTTACTGAATGCTGCCAACCATCTGTCCACTCTCCTAAGCCAGAAATCCAAGCCTCATTCTAGGTTCTTATTTTGCCCTCCCAACCCCCAAGTCCTGTTGAGTCTACCTACTCAGTAGTTATCAAATCTGTCTCCTCTTCCCTGCCTCAGCACCTGTCATCGCTGGCCTCGATCAAATTGGTCCAACAGGGCTTCCCTGGTGGCGCAGTGGTTGGGAGTCCGCCTGCCGATGCAGGGGACATGGGTTCGTGCCCCGGTCCGGGAAGATCCCACATGCCGCGGAGCGGCTGGGCCTGTGAGCCGTGGCCGCTGAGCCTGCGCGTCCGGAGCCTGTGCTCCACAGTGGGAGAGGCCACAGCAGTGAGAGGCCCACGTACCGCAAAAAAAAAAAAAAAAAAAAAAAAAAAAATTGGTCCAACAGTCTCCTAATTGGTCTTCCTGCTCTCCAGCCCATCTCCATACTATCCCAAAGCCCCCTCTTCAAATGACTACATCATTCTACTTCATAAAGCTTTTCAGTGGCTCCTTATCTACACATTCTACAAACCCCTCCATGATCTGGTCCCTGCTTACCTCTTCAGGCTCATCTCCCCTCACTTTTCCCCCAGCTCACGCCAAGCACCGGCCCAGGGGCACAGCAGGTATTGCGGGGCCCTAGGTTTACACGATTTGAAGGGCCCTCCAAGAAAGATCAAACACCACAATGACTAGAAATTAGTTCCAGGGCTTTGGAGGTGCGTGTGCAACTGAGGGCCCTGAAACAAGCTTCACTAGCTTCACAGTAACTCTACCCCTGGTCTAGCCAAACAGAGCAAGCTCAGTCCCCTAGAACATGCCACAGTCTTCCACATCCCTTTGCCTCTGTACAAGCAGCTGTCCCTGCCCGGGATGCTGTTCCCAACCTTCCCTTGTCTGTCCAGCAAAATCGTTCACCCTTCAAAGGCCAGCTCAGGGGCACCTCCTCTGTGCAGGCCTCCCTGACCTCCCTGCATGGAGCTGACTGTTCTCTCCTTCATGTTCTCATTGTAGCTTGTCCTTTACCTCTGTGTACCCTGTCCTTTACAGAGCAGGTCACACTCAAAGGAACTTGTTTGTTTAAGACCAGGTTTCCCCGTGAGTCTTTGCCTCAAGGGCAGAGACAAGGTCATTCCTTTTTAGACTGTCAGAGCACGGCAGTACCTGGCTCAATAAATGTCTGCCGAATGGAACAGAAAAACATCCTGCTTTTGGCAAAGTGTGTGGAGTAGAACACTGAAATAGACAGGGACCCTGGGCAGAGGCGGCGCTAGTGAGCTCTCTGCTGCCGGCCTGCATCATCTGAGAGGTCCAGCGTCCGGACCCCAGTGGTGAGCTCCTCCCCGTGGCCTCCCAGTAGCCTCCCCACCCCACCGCCTCCCTTACCTGTCCTCCTTGTTGATCTGATCCCCGAAGCCCACTGTGCTAACAATTGTGAGCTTTAGCCCCACGTTGCTTTCTTGAAGGTCATATGTATTGGACTGGAGCTGGACACCCGGCTGTGTGTGGGTGGCTGGCTCCCCCTCGAACTTGGTGTTGAACAGGGTGTCCATGAGGGTGGACTTGCCCAAACCTGTCTCTCCTGAAAAACAAAAGAATGAATTATGATGCATTCACACAATGACCACGCAGCCATTACGCATCATGTTTCGGATGCGTATTCACTGACATGGGAAAATGTACACGGTAAGACACTATGTGAAGAGCACATAGAACTACATGGACTATTTGATCTCAGTTAAGTGCAAAAGAGTATAAGGAATTGCACCAACATATTAACAATAGTCATCTCAGGATAGTGGAACTGAGGTAATTTTTCTTTCAGTCTTCATATTTTTGTGTTATTTGAAAATTGAGTATGCATCTTTTTTATAGTCAGAAAAAGAAACCGTGTTAAAGGCAGTGATGGCGAGGTAGAGTTATGCCTAGAAAAACACTGGAAGGGCGTACAATGTACTCTTACCAACGGTCATGTCTGGGTGGTGGGGTTATGTGCGCTTTTCACTTCTTTCTTTATGCTTTTCTCTATTTTCCAAGTTTTCTACAAGGAACGCGTATAGCTTTCATAATAAAAATTTAAGGGCTATTTTCAAGTTTAAAAGAAAGGGACAGCAGTCCCTCATCAAATAAGTATCCTCTCCTCTCAGTCCCCACCTCTCCCTGCCAGGCCCAGATAGCACCCGGATATGCATCCCAGTGGGGAGACCGTTTTTGCTAATGGAGAGGGAATTTAGCAGGCCACAACTTATTCTTCCCTTTAAATTTCAAACAAGCCAGTCAGTTGTCTGTTTAACTAACAGGCTGCCGGGATACTAATAAATTAAACCCCTGGAATTTCAAAACCACTGGCTTTTGCACCAGGGCGATGAGTCGGGGAAGGGCTGCGGGGACTGGTGAAGGTTTGTGGAGGTTATTCCTGAGAGACGCAAAGGATGTCAAGTCACTGCCAGGAACCAAGGACTGCGCTTTGAAGACCCGGGCTACCCTGCTGTTCCGCTATCATCACCCCTCTTCTTCCTTTCCCTGCTCACAACCCTTGAGATGTGGGAATTGACACATCTTCCCAGTTGAGAATGGGGCGAGTGGGTTTGCCCTGGGCAAATCCTGGCCTGGCAGGTCCCCTCTTGTGACCGACAGCACATATCTGCAGGGCAGTCCAGGGCTAGGGTTCGAGCTGCATGACCCATAACCGTAAATGGTCCATCTCCCCTCCCACCTCTGGGTGTGTCTAGCTTTGCATCTTGCAAACCTTTTATCCCGAATAATGAGCTATGAATGCAGGAGGTGCTTTTAAAAATATCTGTCTATGGGCTTCCCTGGTGGCGCAGTGGTTGAGAGTCCGCTTGCCGATGCAGGGGACGCGGGTTCATGCCCCGGTCCTGGAAGATCCCACATGCCGCGGAGCGGCTGGGCGCGTAAGCCATGGCCGCTGAGCCTGAGCCTGGAGCCTGTGCTCCGCAATGGGAGAGGCCACAACAGTGAGAGGCCCGTGTACCACAAAAAAATATATATATATCTGTCTATGCTGAGAGCTTTCTGTATGTGGAGGGATCAGTGAGAGAGGGAGAGAAAACAAGGAGAATATTCAACTCAGCCTGGCTGCCCGGCCCCCCAGCCCAATTTCAGAGCCAGGTCTGACTAATGTGGTTGATCGCCAGGGTGCAGGGGAATGGTTCCTCACACAGATCGTGCTTCCAGCCAGGGTCTGCTATACCTACTAGCAGCAAAGACTCTCCCAGAAGAGGCCCTTTTCTCCCTCCCTAAAGGAACAGGAAGTATTTGGGTCCCCAGAAAAACTTGGTGAGGTGGGAAGTGGCAGACTTGGCTAAGCAATGGAAGAAATCGCCCCCCTCCCTGCCCAAGGTGCGGGTGCCGCTCCACTGCAAAGGGGCGGGCACCTCTGAGACAGGAACACAGGGTGGCTGCCTCTCCCTAACTCGCCTTCCCTCTGGGCGTTGAAGCTTAAGCTACATTTTCGCCGGTCTTTGTACGTGCCTAATACATTGTCCATGTACGTCCCCACTTTCAGACCCTCTCTCTGCTGTTCTGTGAGCTCTTTGCTCAACGCCCCGCAGCTCCTAGATCGTGGCGGGCCCTGACTCCCCAGCACCCAGAGCTGGCTCCCTGACTCCCTGATCCTAAGACTTCTCAGAGAGCAGGGGATGGGCAACTTCTGGTACTCCCCGGAGCACCTAGCAAGAGGCTCACACAGAGGCCTCAGGAGCAGTACCACAGAGGGAAGGGCCCGCCCTGTTTGCGCAGCTGTAGAAAGGCAGGCCGGGTGGGCCGGGCAGGGCAGGGCAACGGGGAAAATGACCACCCGGACGCCTGCCAGGGCAAAAGGGCTGTGGAAATTAGATGCTCAATGATGAGTGTCTGGAAGAAAAGACCCGGCGGGTGTCTAGGGAACTGTGATAAATGCAGCATGAGAAGAGGGCAGAAAATCAAGTGTGCTTGTCCCGTTCCAGTTTTCCATCAATGTGGAGCCTGGGGGCGGGGAGGGGTGGGAGCTCTCTCTCTCGATGGCTGCCACAGACCCAGCCTGAGCCTGGGATGTTGTCCTGGGCCCGGTACTGAGCGGGGGAGGGGAGCCACTCTCGGCTCAACTCAGATCAGGTCAGCAGATTCCCCACCCCTGCAGGAAGGTAGGGACTCTTGGCAATTAGATTCCAGCAGGAAACCTGAGGAGTCCTGAGGGCTCAATTTCTCTCTCCTCCTCCCCTCCTCAGAGTGTACAGCGGGGTTTCTTAACCCTTTTTAAGTCATCTCCACCAGCCCAGAGGATTTCCTCTCACTTGACTTAATGTAGACAGGATCCTGGAAACACCAAGTTTTTAAAAAAGAATTCAATTTAAAACATGGAATATGAAATCTGCTTTTTCAAACTATACTCCCTGGGCTAGTCTGATGTTGACCTCTCCACCGGGAGTTCAAAACCACTTTGACAAAGAAAAGCTTAGCCCTTTTCCTCATCTGCTGTTAACATTTGCATCCTCTGGTACCTTGCGCAATTAAGTCCTTGCAAGTGATGAAATGCAGAGTCCCAGGCAGGTTATCACTAAATGACTGTGACCTAAGCCTAGCCCTTCCCCTTCTCTGGACTCCAGCCTCTTTTTCCATAAAATGAGCAGGTTTGAGTGGTAATAATAACAGCTATTGCTTCTGGAGCACTTACTATGTGGGCACCACTGTAAATACCTTACATATATTTCCTTATTTATTCCCTAAAATAAGGCTGTGTATTAGACAGTACTACTATTTGTCCTTAACTTACAGATGGATTAACCGAGCCACTTCCTAGCTGTGTGAATGTGCCCCTGCTCTTCAGTCTCTCTGCACGTCACATCCCTCATCTATAAAATGTGGAGGAAGAAACTGGCCCAGGGTCACAAAAGTAGTATGTGGCAATGCCAGCATTTGACTGCAGGCAGTCTGACACTGGAGCCCATGCATGTTCTAGTGCGCCCCATAGGTGTGATATGTTGTTTCATTCAGTCATTCGACAAATATTTAGAACCTTTAATAGGAGCCAGGCACATGTTTAGGAGCCGGGGATACAGCAATGATCAGGAGCTAGTCTCTTCCGGCTCCGAATGTTGGAATAAACCAAGAGAAACGTCTTTGAGTTCAACCGGAAGGTGTCCAAAAGGGAACTCTCCAGGAACTCCTGTTGGCCAAGGGAGCCTATGGATGGTGACGAGGTCCTGCCTGGCTCTGTGACCTTGCCCTCTACTTCCTCCTGATCTTGCAGAGACCTGGCAAGACCTGGTGTGCTGGAGCCGGCTCGCCCAGCTTCCTGCAGCTCTTCCCAAGCCCATGTGCAGTGACGTCATGTTGGCAGCTTAAAACCAGCTATGGTGGGAATAATGACAGCACAAAAACTGGTAAATGCTACAAACCACGGCAACTTTTCTCCTGAGAGTGGGTTGTTTGACGCTGACCGGCACACCACCGCTGGCAGCCTGTCTTATGCAGGTGGACGGCTGACTCTCCCAGAGATGGAGAGATGAAACCATCGCTCTCTGACCCTGAGAGAATGCTAGCTGCCCTTCCCCTCCTCCTGCACTGAGCCTCAATCCTGCTTCTCTTGTATGTTTTTTGTTCCAAGTTCAACAGAGCCCAGTTGAGCCTGGAATCCTGAGCAGTTTCAAAGTAAATATTAGCATTATGACCCTTTGCGCTTGTCACAGGCATTCTCTGTTGCTGGCACATTCAGAGGGCTGAGTCTCTTTGGGGCTCTTTCCCAGCAGAACGTTTGCACTGCTGACTCTAGTGGTTCCTCCAACGCCTCCTGTACTATATCTAGAATCCTGGGATCCGAGTGATTTCCAAAGCTAAGCTAGTAGACTGGGAGTGGGCTAGTAGATTTTTTAGAACAGGAGGGGGACCTCAGCCCACTCGGTAATTACTGTCAACCATAGCGTCTGTTGGAGAGGAGCCATAATATGCTCACACCCATGTGCCTGGCCCTCTAAAAATAATGATCGTAGGTGTCATCATCAGTGCCCTTATGTATAAATTACGCTCTTGATTCATAAAAATTCTCCCTCTCCACCCCAGCATGCACATGTGCACTTATGCACGGAGGGTACTCACTCCACTAGGCTGGGGCCTCTGATCAGCAGCCCAGCACCACAATAAACAATACTGTGATAAAAATATTCTAGATCTCTGTTAATAACCAAAGCCAGTGTTACCATAATTTTACACTCAAAATGCCCTATCGGAAAAGAAAAGAAAATCCTTTGGGGAAACATATTCTATGCCCAAACAGAACCGTTTTATAATCGTCATTAAGGGAGTAAAGCTGACCGCTATGCACAGGCAGTAGGCATGAAAGTATGGTCGCTGAAGGTCCTGCGAGAGAAACAATCACCTTCAGCAGCCAAGCTATGGATCCTTCGTCACGTCGGTGACGCTACCCAGTCCCACGGCTGGGCTGAGATTGCAGCCTTAGAGCCACCGTAGCTGCCTGTGACTCTGGCCCAAATTGTGGGTTCTCAGAGCAATGACAGGCTTCTGAGCCCAGCCAGAGAGGGGGATGCATGAGTTGCAGGCTTTTTTGGATCAGGGATGGGGATGCAGTTAACCAGTCTGGGCGGGTGCATCCAAGGGGTACACCTGCACGGCTAAGAGGGGACCTATTAGGGCAGCCGTTTCCTGAAACTTCATAAGTAGAGAGAGAAAGAGGAGGTGACTCCTTGGGTGTGAGGGTCTCCTTTCTACCCTTCCCCTCTTGGAGGGTCTGTCCTGGGCAGTTGAGCGATTCCATGCCCGCAGGTGCACAGTGAAGCAGCTGCATAAGTACGATGCCTGGGTGGGTAGGGGTTTACCATTTCTCCCACTTGGGACTTCCCTGGTGGTGCAGTGGTTAAGAATCCGCCTGCCAATGCAGGGGACACGGGTTCCACCCCTGGTCCGGGAAGATCCCACATGCCGCGGAGCAACTAAGCCCGTGCGCCACAGCTACTGAGCCCGCGAGCCACAGCTACTGAGCCTGCGAGCCGCAACTACTGAAGCCTGCACACCTAGAGCCCGTGCTCCACAACAAGAGACGCCACGGCAATGAGAAGCCTGCACACCGCAATGAAGAGTAGCTCCCGCTCGTGGCAACTAGAGAAAGCCCGCGCGCGGCAACGAAGACTCAACGCAGCCAAAAATAAAAATAAAGAAATAAATAAATATTTCTCCCACTCACTTTGCCTTGAGCTTGGCTGCCTCTTCCTCCGGGCCCTAGGGGAGCCTGTGGACCACATGTCCAACTACCCTACGCTGCCGCCCTCAGAGAGCCATCCTGACCTATGCGGCCTCCCTCCTAAAGCTTTACTAGCCCACCCAATTGCACTTGGTTTGAGAGGCTGATGAGGGTGGGCCTGTCACTTCACTTCTCATCCCCTCAACTTCAATGCAGGTCACCCGGAGCTCTGGGAGGAATGCCAAGGGACTCCAATATGTTTGTGTGGGAGTTTTTCAGTAATCAAATGTTATGTGAAATAAGTTGGCCGTCAGCCAAAGATGGGAGAGGTCTGGCAGTGCTAATATTGGATGTGATGGCATTTGATCTTGATGTCGATCACCATGACTGCTGTTTATTTTGTATCCCTCTCCTATTAGCACCTCATCGTAACCATGGGTAGACTTTTGGCATCTGAAGAATTAACAGCCTAGATCTGGACTCTCAGGCCCATGACATGTAAATTTGTGAAGCACATATTTTCATCTCATAGGTTCCAAAGCTGGTGCGTGAGAGTGAGTCATTTCACTAGTTAGTGAGCCTAGCTGACTGCCTGTCAACCATACTTAGAAGTGGCTTTGTTTTCTCTACTTGTCCTTGAGCGTGTAGCTAATTCTCCGACAGAAAATGATCTGAGGAGTGCCAGGGAGGGAGAAGAAAAAACAGAGTCCAAGAAAATGAATGACCTTAGTTACAAAACAGAACTTTAGACTACATTAGAGAGTAGAATATCCAATTCAGTAGTGGTTCACACCCTCAGTATGAATGAATTCCCCGTATGCTCTGTACAAAAACAGGAAAAGGCAATTAGCAAAAGTGTTTTGAGTGTTCCGACCGGGCATGAAAACTGCCATTATTATGGTATTTATAGAATCATTAAGGTTTGGAGGTATGTCACTAAAAATATGCAGGTACGCCTTACTGCACTGTATAGTGAAAATTATACACTGTGATCGTGTTTGCAAATTTGGGATTATTTAAGGTCTAAGGAGAGATTCTCAAAGAATGTCAAGGAACTGCTGTTCCTGAGATTTGTTTGGTTGGTGCCTGACAGTTTCCAAAGTGCTTCTGCATTCTTAAGAGATGTCTCTGGCAGCGGTTACCAAAGCAGTGGGAGGGACAAAGGGTCAGGCAGACCTGGGTCCCTGTCATGGCTCTGCCACTTATTTAGTGTTGCCTCAGGTAAGTCCCTTATCCCCCCGAGTTTCTTGGTCTCCGTCTGTTCCATGAGGATATGAATGCCACTTGGTCTGTTCACTTCCCAGAGTCCTAGTAAGGACCCAAATTGTTAACATGGGAAAGTGTTTGAGAAATGTAGTGAGTGGTTCCTGCGGGGATAATTCATGCATTCATTTCACATACATTACTGCACTCTCTTTGTGCTGTAATTAGCACAGTAGAGGTAACTAAGACATGGTTCCCACACTTGAGACTAAAGGTCCAGGCACAGATACACTTAAAGGGAATAAAAAGAACTTGGCACACAGCTGTGTGGTGCCTGCACAGAGCTCAAACTGTACCAAGCACAGCAGGGCTGCAGAGGAAACAGACCCAACCCACTGCCCACAGCTGGTAAGCAGGCATCTTTCCACAGCCATTACCTCCCTCCCACTTCTGCCCTGGCTCCTATTTTCTGCAGTCAGAACAAACCTGATAAGAGTAGCTGAGCCAGCCAGCTCCCTTACAGAATTTCCACTGGGTGTCACGCAGCTCAGCTCCCCCCAAGGTATGGCCCCGCATTCTGGTCTGGGCAGGGAAAAATGTAACTACAGCCAGCTGCTCACCAAAACAAGCAGAGGGATAAAAGAAGAGGGGCAGAAACACTCCTGCAAATAGATCAGAATGACACAGTATTGAACCTAATGACCTGCAGAGCCACACCCAGCCATTAAGGATCCATATTCTGTAATAGAATTTCCTGCTATGGAAATACTCACCCACGCACAGGATGTTGAAGCAGAAGCCCTGGCTGATTGACTGATTCACCAGCTGGTCGGGCAAGCTGTCAAACCCCACATGTCCAGCCAGCGGGACAGTTCGGCAACCTTCACCCTAATTTGGAAGGGGAGGGAGGGGAGAAAATGAAAATGTGCTTAAAAGCAACCTGGGTCTCACTTCCCCATCCAAATGCTCTCTGTGCTAGGAATTAACACCCACTGGGGCCCATCTCCCCTTAGCTAGTCCCTGATCCAAAACAAAATGACCCATTCGCTTAGAAATCGTGGATTCTTGGGTACAGTCATCCTTGAGGCTCCATAATGAACGTCACATAGTTCCAGACACAGCAAACTACAGAGGCGGCTTGTAAGGGGTGGGAGGGCGGGGGGTCAGGGGATGAGAAGGTTCCCAGCCTTGGGTTAATTCTCCTCACAGAGTCTCAGTTTCCTTTCACATCTGTCAAATGACATAATATTACCTTCCAGATGATTGGGAGACTCAAATATGCCAACACATGTAACGACCTTAGTAAAATGCCTGGAATACGTATACGTGTTCAGTAAATATGACAAAGGGACTTCAAAATGCAATTTCTCTTCTTGGGACTTCCCTGGTGGTCCAGTGGGTAAGACTCCTCGCTCCCAATGCAGGGGACCCAGGTTCAATCCCTTGTCAGGGAACTAGATCCCGCACACATGCCGCAACTAAAGACCCCTCATGCCCGTGACTGCCATCTGGCAAGATTGTTACCCTCACATATCTCACCCCACACGCTCCAGTGTAGTAGTCTCAACAGACAACCATATGCCATCATTCAGTCCTGGGTGGTATATTCTGGGCCCCAGAGGGGTACCTGAAGACAGCTGGGTTTTATGAGTGGCCTACATCACTCAGGGCTACATTCGCCACCTTTTGCTTTCCCTCACCCTTTTCTCCATCTTTTTATCAAAGCAATCAAAAAAAGATGTAAGGGGCTTCCCTGGTGGCGCAGTGGTTAAGAATCCGCCTGCCAATGCAGGGGACACGGGTTCGATCCCTGGTCCGGGAAGATCCCACATGCCGCGGAGCAGCTAAGCCCACACGCCACAACTACTGACCCTGAGCTCTAGAGCCCGCGAGCCACAACTACTGAGCCTGCATGCCACAACTACTGAAGCCCGCGCACCTAGAGCCCATGCTCCGCAACGAGAAGCCACCGCAATGAGAAGCCCGCGCACCGCAAGGAAGAGTAGCCCCCGCTCACCGCAACTAGAGAAAGCCCACGCGCAGCAACAAAGCCCCAACACAGCCAAAAATTAATTAGCTAATTAATTTTTTTTAAAAAAAAGATGTAAGTTTCCCACTGTTCATTCTTGGTCCTCAAGACTGCATGGGAGACAGAAACCTAAGAGCCAATATGCTTTCTCAATGGAGCCTCCTATTTAGCAGGCATTGGAAATTGGGAGGGACTCAGAGTTGAGGTTTCCTGAGCCATATATCATCACCCCCTGCTGCCTCTTCCTGTGTCCAAATTCAGCATCATGAAACTTCAAGTGCTCCAGGGCGTCTGGTCCAAGTGCCAAAAGATGAGGAAAGGGAATTTTCAAACTGAAGACAGTAAAGGGCAGTGGGGAGAACTCCACATCTTATTCTTAAAGATTTATTTCATTGTCAAGCCTCACCCAGGCACCTCCCACGTGCCCACAGTTATCTCCCACCTAGCCCAGTGCTGTGAGAGCCCAAAATAGCAGAAGAAAGAGCATGGACTTTATTCCCTAGGCAATGGGGTTTGAAAGGGGCATTTTGAGTGTTTTGAGCAGGGAGGGCCATGACACAAGTAGTCTTTTCAAAAGATCATTCCAGCTGCAGGGCTGCAGGGCGCTTGATCGCTGGGAGGAGAGAGGGAGAAGGGGCAGGAAGACATATTAGGAGAGGACTCCAATAACACTGAACTGGCAGAGTGACAGCCAGGCACTGTGACGATAAATGCTGCATGAAGTGAACTGATCTGACTTGGGACTCAGGAGGGAGGAACAAATTTGAGAGCCGTCCTAAAGAAAGGATGAGACTCGGTGAATGATTGGGCAGAGAGTGCAGGAGCAATCAAAGCTATAAGGCTGCAAGGTCCTGCGCCTGGGAGATTGGATTGATGGCACCAAGGGCAGAAAGAGGGAAGCCAGGAAAGGGTGCTTTAGTGGGAAAGTCGAAGATTCTAGTTTTAAATAGCCATTATTTTAAAATTACACTTATCAGGTTTTTTATGAGTAATCCATGTTCGCTGTAGAAATTTTAAAACATGGAAAATTATAAAGAAGAAAATAAAAATCACCCATAATATCACTCTCCAGAGATAATCACTATTAGTATTTACATGTATTTCCCTACAGTCTATATATAATACTTTTTTGTTTGTTTGTTTGTTTACAAAATAGGGATAATCCTGTATATTCCTTTTCATCACCTGGCTTAATAACCGGACACTTAATGTAGTATGGATGTTCTCTTGAGTAATTAAGTATACTTCTAAAACATTACTTTTTTGGCCACATAGAATTCCATTGTGGGAATTTACCACATTTTCTCAACCAGTGAAATGTCTTCCACTACTAGACATTTAGCGTGTTTCCAAGTTTTCAACATTATAAGTAATAATTCTTGTTCTTACAGGTTTGCATAGTCTCTGATTATTTCCTTAAGCTAAATTCCTAGAATTAAAGCCTGCTGGGTGCAAGGCCACACACATTGGAAAGACTTTTGGTACACACTGAGAAATCATTCAACAGAGAATATTACAAATGTCTACTTCTAACGCCAGTATGCGAGAGTGTCTGTTTACACATACTTAGACCAGCACTGAGTTTGAGCCTTTTTAACCATTGTGAATTGAATCACTGCAAAATGGCATCATGTAACTTCATTTGCATTTTATTAGTGAGAGTGAACTTTTTTAATTGTTCAACTACATATGTGTATTGTGTCTATGTATATGCAAGTTGCCTATTCACGTCTGTGTCCATTTTCTTAAAATGGGTGCTTGTCTTTCTCTTCTGGATTTGTAAAAGCATTTTCTATACTAAAGAAAACAAGACAGATTTGATTTTATGGTGACACATCTACCCACTAAGTACTTAGCAATATGGGATTGTAGGCTCAGGGAGAATTCAGGACTGAGATATAAATTTAGCAGTGAGAGGTATGAAACTGGATGTGTTCTTCAAGAGACAGTACAGGGAGAAAAGAACTAAGGACTGAATATAAGCAATGCCCACAAGTAAGGAATGGGAAGATGAAGAGAATTCTTCCAAGGGGTGGGGGGATGATCAGAAAAGTAAGAGATGACCCAACAGTTTTCTATCACCAGAGGCCAAGATTGAAGTCAGGAAGAATTACAGAGAAACGACCATTGGTCTGGATTTGGTAAAGTCCACTGGTAACTTTTAGAATCCTTTTTTCTTCTGTATCTTTTTACCTGGTGTCCAATACACCTAAGTTAACTGGAAGGCTTGGGGACTAGCGAACATGGAATCTGGGTAATGCGTCTTTCTTGCTAATCAAGATTTAAGCAACAAACTGTATGTCTCAATCCTTGTAGCTGAGAAAGCTTCGAAAATGAATTTGTATATGCAGTTCCTGCTTTAGGAAATCCTGCCTAGCGAGCACCATCCACTCCTGCTTTGATGACTCTTAGAAGATGTCAAGGTCACCGTTATGAACATCAGTCCTCATTGTTCAGAGGTAAATACATAACGGTGAAAAGGACAGGACACTGGGCTGAATGGACACTGACCCCTGGACAGCCCCTGGAAGTTTCTTCCCTCTTCCCTCTCTAAACCTCCAATAGCTTATCTCTTTCCTCTTTCTCCTTAACGTGGCCTGATTAATTGAGGCCCTGACTGCTTTGATTGCAGCCAACTGAATGTTCCCTGGATTACAAAGCGCACAAAAGGAGATGGAACTGGCCACTTGGCCCAGGACGTCTGACACTGAAACCTTAAGTTATCATCTTGAGTAGCAGGTGGTGCCACGTTTGACACTTTGAACTGAGAGGCTAGAAAGGCCACAGCCACCAAAATGTTAAATGGCCCACCTCCCATGACCTGCAACCTCCCCTCGTGATCTACTCTACAGAGACTCACACGCCTGTACAAAGGTCCATGTACAGTACAAGGAAACTCATTACAGAATTATTTATAATACTGAAAACCTAGGGAAAAAAAAAACCTAAATGTCCGACGATGGGAAAAATATTGGGTTGGCCAAAAAGTTCGTTCGGGTGTTTCATAGGTTGTGACAGAAAAACCAAACAGTTAACTAAATTATGGTACGTGCATATTCTGGAATATTTCGCAGCCATTAAGAAGAATGAAGTAGGTCTAGAAACAGAGTCACAGATGTAGAAAACAAACTAATGGTTACCAGGGGGTAAGGGCGGGGAGGGATATATTGGGAGACTGGGATGGAAATATACACACTACTATATATAAAATAGCTAACTAATAAGGCCCTACTGTATAGCACAGGGAACTCTACTCAATACTCTGTAATGGCCTATACAGGAAAAGAATCTAAAAGAGAGTGGATATATGTGTATGTATAACTGATTCATTTGCTGTACACCTGAAACTAACACAACATTGTAAATCAACTATGCTCCAATAATAAAAAAAAGAATGCAGTAGGTCTATAGGTACTGATCAGAATATCTCCAAGACATATTATAATATAGAAAAAAAGAAACTGTGGAACAATAAGCACAGTATGAGGCCATATATGCAAAAAAACCCTCCGCGTGTATTTGCACTTAAATGTATGTGAGAGAAAGGGGACTAAAAGGACACCCACCACACCTAGAACTCAGGGTACGTCAGGGGTGGGGACTGGAACTAGGGGCTTCCTCAGGGGGGTAGTCAGTGTGCTTCTGCATTGTTTGCTTCTTTTACAGCATGAATGTATTCACACACTACCTGTGTAAAAACCATTTTTAATACACGAAAAGTGAGTTCTGGCTCAGCTTTGCAGCAGGGGTAATTAGGCTGCAGCATCTGAGAGGAGCTAAAAGGCAGGCAAAAATGAAAGCGTGCTCCTGAGAACTGGGAGAGGCCCCACTCCCCTCCCCAATTACATTTCCTGTTTTCTCCTCATCTGCAGTCACCTGCGGTCTTGAAATACATTATACCACATTTCATATCACAGGCAGAAACAACGCTTTCTCTTCCGCCTCCTCCCCCGAGGACACACCGATTGCGCGTTTTAATTGAATAGTCGGAGGTTCGTGTTATGAAGAATGAGTGAGGGCAGTTCCAGCTGTGCATCGTTCTCCCCCTCCTGTGATTCTGAAAATAAAGGGTCCCATAAGCACCCAAGTGGGCAACCCCTGCCCCCCTCCCCCACTTCCAACCTTTGTGGCATAGGACGCAAGCCATGTAGGAAGCCTCCGGAAACTGAGGGCGCATCTGTGTCGACGGAGAATTTCTGGCCTCCGTTTAAAACTGGGGTGGCCAAGTTAGTAGCTGTCATTCTGAAGGACAAGATCAAAACAAAAAGTTTGGAACTTATGGCCAAAGACCGGGCTTGTCCCCAAATTTCTCCTCTGGCCTTGGCACAAAGATGCTAGGAAACGAGAGAAACACTGAAATAGGATTATCTCCGGCAGCCCCATGTGTCACTTACTGGTGGGCCTGATCTCTCACACCTTCCCTTCCTCTATCTCCCTCCCCAGCTCTGAATATCAATCTCTGAGAGACCCTGCAAATCTTCAGGACGTTCAAACTCAATGAATAGTTCAATGATGCATGATGGAATATTAAACAGCTGATAAAAATATATTCTAAGAATATTTAATGGCATAGGAAAATGATCACCAAATACTGTTAGATAAAAAACTGTGTATACAAGATCATCACAATCATGAGGGGAAAAAGTATGCATGCATTTTAAAAAACTTGGAAGAATATATACCAAAATGGTGAGAATGGTTGCTTTTGGCTTGGAGGGGCTGTAGGAGCTGCTGCTTTTCTGTTTTCCAAATTTTCTACAGTAGGCATATTTTACTTTTTTTTTTTTTTTTTTGCGGTACGTGGGCCTCTCACTGCTGTGGCCTCTCCTGTTGCGAAGCACAGGCTCTGGACGTGTAGGCTCAGCGGCCATGGCTCACGTGCTCAGCCGCTCCATGGCATGTGGGATCTTCCCAGACCGGGGCACGAACCCGTGTCCCCTGCATCGGCAGGCGGACTCTCAACCACCGCGCCACCAGGGAAGCCCCATATTTTACTTTTATAATCAGAATTAAAATATTATTTTTTTAAGATTCTATGATGATACTTTCCTAGGCAGGAAAGTGGCCTCAGATATTTTAGCAAAATCTTTAGTTACAGCCAAAAAGTTGCTTTATGTACAGATAACCAGAAAATTTGGTGAAGTATTCAGCTTTCTGGCAGTTTTATTGTATATAAAACATTTATTTTCCCAATAACACAATAAAACCTTATTATTCTTCTTATTATAACATATTTATATGCAATATAACATTATTATACAGTATGCCTTATTCTTATAAAGATTCATGTGAACCAGAAGTCAAAGTCAAATCACATACCCTGAAACATGCAGCAAAAAGTCTTGCTGAAACAATCAGGTGGATGATAGCCCTATCTGTTACCTCCGGTATTACCAAGGGAGTGAATGCCACTTATTATCCCATATTATCAGCCATAAGAACCACAAGAGCACTGCTAAGTTCCCAGAGGTTAAAACAACAACAACTCCAGTATGCCTAACACATCAAACGTCACGATTTCCCTGGCTCCAATTAAGCTGAGCTGAGAGGAAACTGACAGTAATAGCGATGCCCTGAACTGGGAGAGAGAAATCTGGGGGCCTTTCCGAGGAGAAATAAAACCTGCCAAAGCTAGCAGCACCCCTTAGGGGCCCCAGTGCCTTTCAGTGGGGGAGCAGCTTAGGGGATCCTGACGAAGCACAAAGGAAACCATCCTCACCATACAGGGAGAAGGCCCAGTTTTGGCAAATCCAATAGATGGAACTCTGGATTTTAATATACCAGATCAATTCCAGAGTGGCTTTTCATTCTCTAAAAGGATTCACAGCAGGATTCTATTAAATAGCCAGCTCTCCTAGTGCATGTAAAAGGGGATTCAATAGACAAAAATTCAGCTGTCATGTACCTTTATAGGAAGTCAATAGCTATATACACCTACACGGACGGACAGACAATATGTGAAGGGTTGTTTGTTTCTATTCCAGTTCCAGAGACCCTGCTGAGCTAAAAGCACAGACTTGCTTTCTCTACAGCTGTCTCCCCACCCAGCTCAAGGAGTCAAAGCAGGGAAGGGGTGGAGTTAAATTCCGCCACCTCGTTTCGGAAGAAGCAGAAGCAGGCAAGGACCTAAAAGAAATTAGGCTGGAGGAAACACAAGAGGCGTACAACGTCAGAGCTGGAAACACCCTTACAGATCACTTAATCCAACCCACGCATTTGACAAAAAGGGAAACAGAGACTCAGAGGCAGGAAGTGACTTGTCCCGAGTCACAGAGTGATTTAGTGGCAGAGAGTGATGCTGGGACCCAGGGCCCTGTCAAGCAGACTGCCGCTCTCAAATGGAAAAGCTGACTCAAGTGGCACATAGATTTCTTTCTGCTGCTAGAAGTCTGGGACATGGGGCTTGTGGCTGATGCCAGTCGGGAAGAGAAGGGTCATGGAAAATGACCCAGAAGCCCGTGGGCTCACCAAGGCGCCTCTGGCCCACAGAAGGCAACTGAGGCCGTGGAGGCTAGGAGACGCTGGTGCCCCTCTTCTGCATCTTCTCTCCCACCTCTAGCTCCCATTTCCCTCACTGCTGACTCAAGCCTGAGCCTCAGCCTGGGCCTCTGCTCAAGAGCCCCAGGGCTACCGAACCCAACCAGCCAGATTCTAGGTAAAATATCTCCACCTCAGCCAGGGGTGACCCTTGCACAGGGTGGGTCAACTTTCCCACAAAAGCCTGACAGATTCCCTTCAAATCAGGCCATTTAGAGTTTCCTAGGTGTTCTGGTCATTGTTATCTCCAATCTGTTAAAAAGAGAAAAAAAAAAGGTTTACTCACAGGCGTCTGGATGAATGCCCAGCTGTCCTCTGGGGAGCCTGAATTTGCCTCTGACTCCATCTGGTCTCATTTAAAGGGGATCTGAAAAAACCCAGTTCCTGCCTCAGCGCCAGTGCTCAGAGCTGGGGGCCTCTGCTGCGAAAGGAAACTGAACACGACCTCACACCTCATCAGGGCCGTGAAAGCGCAGAGCTCTGCTCCGGAGAGGGCCCTGGCAGGAGAAACCTGAGCCCTGGGTCCTGTACCCCCGAGAAGGCCCGCGAATCTTTTGCCCAGTCACCTTTAAGTGAGTGGAAGGGATGACCCCACTGCAGGGCCAGCGGAGAGCGTGCTGCATAATTCAGCAGATGGCTGCCTCTAATGAGAAGACACTGCAGAAGCGGAACGTTATCTCCCCCTCCCGAGCATGTGGTCCTTCCTCTGGGCAGGCAGCAGAAGCCCCCTCCTGCCAAAACGAGGAGGAAGGGTCTGTGTTTCAAATTTATTCTGCGCGCCTCCTCCAGTTGTTACTTAAAATAATCCATCATTACGTGGCTGGTGGCTCCAAGTTTTTTATTTAAAGTATGGGAAAGAAAGAAAGGAAGGAAGGAAGGAAGGAAGAAAGGAAGGGAGGGAGGGAGGGAGGGG
>NW_006792210.1:38486-72472 GCF_000442215.2 Lipotes vexillifer | reverse complement strand
GAGGGAGGGAGGGAGGGAAGGAGGGAAGGAAGAAAGCCCACACATAGCCACGACTGTGCTATCTGGGGTTTAAGCTGAGAATCCTTTTTAACATCAGAGAGTCTTCAAAGCACCCAAGTATACTCTTCTCGACCTCCATGAGTATACTGAGGTGGGGGTGGGGGGGTCGCAGTGAAAAGAGGGGGAAGAGGGGACATGGCAGGATTTTTATTTCTTGGAAACATGATGAAAAGGCCAGAGGTTTTTTTTTTATAAAAACGAATCTGTGTCATCTGGAAGGTGTTTCATTGCTTCATCCACTGACCAGCAATAACACTTTGGACTAAGTCATTTGGTCTCCCTGAACCCATAAATTGAAAAGAACAGTAATACTCATCCAGGAAGCTGCTAGGGAAAATGAAATCATACAGATGGAAGCGTTTTGAGATCGTTGAAAGAGACATGTTACACTTATCTACAGTATTCTTTTTCTTTCTTTTCTTTTCTCTGTTTCTTTCTTTCTGGAATGTGGTTTTAACGTAAATGCAACTGAAAGCGCTCCTCAATTGTTCACGATAATACAAAACCAAGGCTCAGATAATCCAGAAGCCCATGCAAGTCTAGAAATCAGCCCTATTTAGTTCTGGAATACCTTTATCCAGGGGACTTATCTTTCTAATTAGTTTTGCTCAGGCTAATGCAACGGGTTCGCTCCCTTACAGCACAAAAAGGGAGGGGCCGTACTGGGTAACAAAGCCAGCAATTAATAGAAAATTTACAGCAGAGACTCTACAAAGTAAATGCTGTGCACATGACTGCAGATCAAAGTCTCATTATACTATACAGACAAATCGCTCGGCTGTAATGCAGTTTTTTAATAAGAATGCCGTGAACACTCACATTTCCAGGTTTTAGGATATGAAGAGGAAATGGGGCTTATACCGGCCTCTCACGGGGAAGCTCTGAGAGGGCTGTCGTGTGTGCCATGGCCACCACTATATCCCCAGCACCTGGCACAGGGCCTGGCAGAGTCGGTGCCCAATAAACACATGTTGAAGGAATGAATGAAAATAAAAGTGCGTGAATTAACAAATGAAATGTTCCCAGCCTGGGAGCAGAAGTGAGATCTCACCCATCTTCACACCTACCCTTTTCCTAGTTAAAGCCCTCAGCAAAGCTTTCCTGTCACCCACCGCCCCTGTCCACTGCTGGATCAGGTCCCCTCATAATGAATTATCCTAGCGGGCAGTAGCACTGCTCTGCAGCACATCACAAAGATAATTATAATTATTTGTGTCTGCCTCCACTACTAGACTGTAAACTCCCTGAGGGCAGGGGCCATGTGCATTTGTGGGGAGGAGGGCGGACATTGTAATTTCCCTCCAACTTTTAATTTTGAAAAGTCTCAAACACACAGAAAAGTTGGAAAATAGTACAATGATCATTCATATACCCACGACCTAGATTCAAGAATTTTTAATATTTGGCGCCATGCAAATTTTCTTCAGTGCTGTATTCACAGTAGAGGTATGGGTGGATATTGGGGTTTTCCTCTCCCTGCTTGGGGCATCATATGACTTTTAGTGCGAGGTGGTGGAGATGGCTGAGGCAGGGCACTTCAATGGAAATCAAGGTTAAGTGTCATTTGATAGCAAGACCAGAGTGCAGCCACCTGTAGGCGGTTGCCTTGGGGTAGTTGCCCCGGGACAGTTGCCGCAGGCCCAGCACAGCTAGGGCAGCATTAGGCCCTGCAAGCTCTTTCTTTAGGGAGAAAGACCATTACCTGGCTGCACCGTGCCGTGCCAAGTTACCTTGGACAAGTCATGGAACCTCTCAGAGTATATATTAACAGCAGCCCAAGCCACCTCACAGGCAGGGGTTGGGGATGGAAACATCCCAAGAATCTTCTATAGTTCTCTAATTATTTCACCATGTCCACAATTTGTCTCTCCAACTAGACTGCAATAAGCGTAAAAGCCAGGAACTATGTCTACTACTTTTTTCTGGTACAGTTGACCAGAGCCAGCCATAGTGCTGGACACTTAGCAGTCAATCAAATAAACACTTGTGGACATGATGAAGAAACAGTTTTGTCCTACAGAATCTTTGTGGTGTTCGTTCAGATGGGATGGGATTGTATTATGTACACAAAAGCTGAACCTCCAAGTTGCATGCATGCCCAAATAAGGATCCTATCCAGCAACTAACTCTAAGGTCTGTTTTTGTCACTAATGATGTTACCTTACAAGCCAGAGTGACCCTCAACTGACTCTGGAAAGGACAGCCCATCCCTCACACACACACCAGAGCACTACTTGCAGGGCACCATGTCTCAGAGCTCATTAAAAAGAACTCCTAAGCCAGGCACACTTAGGTTTAGTCTCCAGTCTTCTTTTCCCAAATCCTGGATACTCGTTCCCAGGAAGAAACAATCAGCAGCCAGACATCCAAAGGCCTCCCGAGTTAATTCCATCTTCCCCTGGTGAATTACAACTTCTTGCAGACACAAAGGCAGGCAGAGAGACAAATGACACATAAACAAGAGCTTCACTGGCTGGGGGAGGGGGGCATGGAGAGTGACGTCAGTTTTCCCAGAAACCCATTTATCACGATAACAAGGTCTCAAGTGCTCGGGCTGCTCTTTCAGCTTCAGAATCTGGCCAACAATTATGTTCTTCATCATACGGTAGGGCAAGGCCAGCCACAGCAAACTGGAAACAAGCAAAGCAAACCAAGTGGCCCTAAATCACCCCCACCTCCATTTGCAGAACAAAGGGGATCTCTGGGTTGCCAGAGGTGAAACACAACCTTCTGGAACGTTCCCCTTTGCTACATTGGCCCTGCAATCTTGATTCAGATTAGGGGGACTGGTGAGAGCGTATGGGCAGGTCGATGCAAATTAATTAGCTGACAAGAAAAATCACTAGTGTCCTTCTTGGTCACTAAGGATGGAGCAAGTGGAATCCAGGAGACTAAGTCCTCTACTTAAGGCATGCCATCTCTAAAATGCAGATAATGGAGGAGCAGAAAGGCACTCTGGGAACCCTCAAAACACTAAAGCAATACATATTACAGTGCCAATCTTGGGGAGAAGAGAATTCTCTCAAATTCCACTATCACAGAGCACTGCCTCCCATCTTCTGCTGGTCCTTCCACATCATGACTGCATAAGGAGCTCCATGCTGGGGTCTTTCAGGGGGGTGGGGGAGGTTCCAAAGAAATCACCTTGCCCTTCCAAACAAGAACAAGAGGATGGAATAAATGTATCCATTTCCTGGAGAGGAAATGCTATCAGACTCTGGATTCAGATTTTGAAAACAAATCAGTTTCAATTACACCAAATACCTAGATGCTATGTATATTTTTTGCACTGAAATTGCATTGCATGGAGTATTTCCTTAAATAAGTAAGCAGGTTTAAAATTTTGCACTGAAATTGCATTGCATGGAGTATTTCCTTAAATAAGTAAGCCACAAGGTTTAAAAACCGTGTGTGTGTGTGTGTGTGTGTGTGTGTGTGTGTGTGTGTTTCAGAGATTTGCATCACGTAGTATTTAGTGTCATGGGATCTGACCCACCTGAACTTCACTCTCCTTCCTCACCTCAGGGAGCTGGTAATTGTGGGCTTCTTAAAATCCCAGATACCCATGGATGAATAGAAAGGCTAGGTTGTTCCCTCAAATGGAATCATCCCCTCCCTTGGCAACGAAACTTCTGGTCTAAAAAAACAAACATGGAGCCTCGGGTCACTTCAGTATAATTTCTCTGCACATCCCAGGCTGGAAAACTTCAGTTCGTTAAATGAAGATTTTTTTTTTTTCCACAGTCGGCTGCCAACGAAAAGAGAGAGAGGGCACTGCTTTTGCAAGCGTCGCGCTGATTCTCCTTAGTCCCCATAACAAGAAGCCAGCTCCACAGGTTTTGGCACACAAGCCAGTTACACTGAACACGCACCGGGGAGAGATCCCCCTGCCCAGAGGCCCGCAAAACCCTGGTCAGGTGCTCAGAAACACGCCAAAGTACGCAGCCAACCACCTACAGGCCAGCGGACTGCACTCCACAAAACGCACAAATGGGACCCAGAGGCACACAGCACAAACGGACGGCGAGAGAAGCGTTCGGACACAGGGACAAGCACCAGAGAGGCGAGCACACCCCAAGAAACTGGCGGACTCATCTAGGGTCACAGACAAGCCGGGCACCGCCGCCCGCCCAGGGAGGCAGGAGCGCGCGCGCGTGCACTCATACACACACAGTGATACACACACAGACGCAGTCACATATGTAATGCATATGGAGAAACCCTACCCCAGCCAGTCACCTCCCCGCCCCCCTCACCCCTCGCCGCCTCCTGCCCCAGGCTCCCCCCAGCCTCGAGCCCCTCTGGCTGAGGAGGCCCGGGTCCCGGCGGGCTGCGGGGCGCAGGGGCGCGGCCCGGCAGCCGGAGGGAGCGAGGCCAGGGTGCCGGGACCCGGAGGGCTTGGCGGCCAGTGCGGCCATTCATTCGGCAACGCCCCAGCGGCGGGGCCGCAGCTGCAGCCAGGGAGGCGGCGGCGCCGACTGCAGCTCTTGGGCAATGCAAGTTCAGTCGCTGGCCCGCAACCCGGACCAGGCCCCCCCACCCGCACGCCAGCCACCACGGTTCTCGGGGACGGGAGGCTAGGGGACTGAGTCGCTGACCCCGGGAGCTGAAGTCCCGCCGCGCCTTGGCTCCTGGACGCTGCCCACTGCCCTCCTCGCGGTGGAGGTGGCGGCGGCCAGGTCCCCTCGGCCCTTCCGAGGCCCCCAGCCCCGGCGCTGGCACCCAAGCCCCGCACTCACCGCCTGGCGAGCTATATCGGTCGCTGCCATCGCTCCTGCCTCCGCCAGGGCTGCCACCGGCGCCTCCGCAACGGGAGCTACTGCACGAGCTACAGGAAACAGTTGAGCTCCTCCGACAAAGAGAAAGTGTTACACTTCGGGCGCGACCAAGTCCGGTGGGGGGGAGGTGCAAGGGAGGGGCCCCCTCGCCGCGGCTCCAACCTCTCCTCTATCGCCCACCCCCTCGGAAGTGGGGTGCGGGGAGGGGGCGGATTTAACGCGCCGCTTCCCTCTCCCGCGAGCCTAGTTCCGGCTCTCCCTGCAGCCTCAGTTGTAGGCCTTTGCGAAGGGGGGCGGGGGCTCCCCTCGGTGACCACGTCCTCTGCCCCCCCCTCGCCACTGGGCTCCGTGGTACGTCCCGACCTCTGCTGAATTGTCACACACCCCCCTGCTCTCGCCTTACATCCCTGAGTCCCCAGACCCCGGAGGCTGGAAGGGAGCCCCCGCCCTTCCCCCCGCCGCGCACAACTCGGCGGCTGAGCCCTGCGGTCCTCCTCTCCCTCCTCCCCGCCCCCTGTACCCCCTCTTCCTCCTCACCGAGATCTCTGGGTGCTTGGAGGGGAGCGCCCGCCGCTGGAGTCTCGCTGCTCCACCACACCTCCCCACACCTCCCCCATCCCGGCCCGGGAGTGCTGCTGGGGCGGGGGCGAGTTGCGGCACCTGCCGCCCAACGGTGGAGCTTAGAAAGGAGGCGGTTGCGGGGAGCCGCACTGCGGGCACAGCAGCTGAGCTGTGACCTGCGGAGTCCGAGGCCAGTGGTCCTGAGACGAGACGCCCCTTCTGCCCTGGGGTTTCCATGCGGCGGGTGCTGTGGGCTGTCACATCCGAGCTCACCACCGTTGGGTACTTAATACGAACGGACCCCACGCCTCCTCTCCCCACCGAGCCCTAGACGCTCAGCGTGTGAACGGAGGCTCAGACGACTCACTCCCTCGTAGTGCCTGGACCGCCGGGGAGTCTCAGAGGAGGGGCTTGGGGCTGAAGGCTCCCAGCTCAACTGAAGGGGATATTGGGGAGGAGCGCGGACCTGCCTCCGGTGGCTCTGTCCCGCCCCCTGATTTCCCCTTAACCTTGGGTCAGCCCGAGACTAGGCGGCCGCGGCCTGCAGAAGGAGACCCTCCGAAGGCAGAGGCTCTGCCCGCCTGCTTTCCTTTTCCTCCCGGCCCACCACCACCGCGGGTCCCCTCCCTTGCCCTCGGCACCTCTCCCCCTCTCCGGCCTGTCGCCCCGCACCCCCTCTCCTGGGAGTGGCCCCTTGTTAGCTTCTAGTGACTGGCGAACCCCGGCAGGTTTGGCGTGCCCGAGGCCCAAGCGGGCGGGACAATCCACCCCACTCCACTCCTTAAGAGGACAGGTGCCCTGGTCTCGGAGAGGGACTCAGACCCTCGAGTGGAACCCGGGACCGCGGGGGGAGACAGATCCATGGGCGAAAGCTGGGCCCTCGAGGGGGCCGGGATGCAGCGTGGGAAATGGCCCCAGGCGGGAGCGGCTGGGGGAGGGGGCAGGAGGGAGGAAAGAAGAAAAACGGGAACCAACGAGAGAGAAGGAGAAGGGACCCAACCCAGAGGCCCGTGCGCGCGGGGAGGAGGGAAGGCAGAGAAATTGGGGTGGCCATATGAAGCGCTCCCCTGGCAGTTGATTCCACCTTCCGGGACAGTGCTTCTCACACTGTCTCAGGGAGCTCTTTACGTGCGTGTGAACCTTGAGAACAAGGACACCGCAAAATGCGTCCCCCAGTGCCTAGTTCGGGGCCTGGCATCCACCAAGCGCCCAATTAAGCATTTCCTGAACAAGCGGGCAGAGGATTTGGATTGGGGGGAGGGGTACAGAAGAAAGAAGAGACACAATCAAGAGGTGACTGTAGGGACAGAAGAGCCAAGTATTGGAGGTGCCAACTGTGCTGGAGACCTAGGAGGCGCCAAAAGAGAAGAGCCTGGCACAATCTGGGACAGTACAGGGGAGTTCTGTAGACAGACAGCACAGGCCCACAGGGCAGACGGTGGTGGCAGAGAAGAGGGGCGGCTGTTGTCTCCGAGGCCCACCAGGGCACTGGGGCAGGGCCTGGGCGAGGCGCCAGGCCCTGGATTGGGGTGGCAGCCACGTGCGGGGGCAGGGCTGTATATGAGGAACCGCTGTAAGGCTGGGCCAGGACTGGATGGGGGCGGGGAGTCAGAGGGGACTTGCTACTTCCAGACTGGGTGTCTGGCAGGGAGACAGGTCTTCCCAGCAAAGACTGGGGCATGGAGGACGGGGAGGGGCTGGAGCTCATTAGCTCTGACCCGGACATGGGATCTGGGTGACTGCGGGACGAGAGGCACACATTTGGAAAGCAGAGCTGAGAGCTGACACCCGGAGCCTGGGCGAGCCGGCGGAGGGCCCAGCAGAGCTGGGCTGGCTGACTGCGGGGCTCCCGGGGAATCCTGCTTGCCCCCAGCAGCACCGCCCTCCCGCCTTAGCGCTCTGCACTCCCCAAAGCTCCGTGCATTTCGGCCCAGCGCTGGGGGTACCTTAGCGGGGAACCCTTGGTGCCCCGCCAGTGTGCCCCCCTCTGCCCACCTGTCCCTAGGGACCCTCAGAACCTCGCAGAGGCCTCCGCCTCCAAAACGCTAGACCTCGCAGACTGGAACCAAGTGTGTAACTCAAGTCTCCCTCAACCCCTTGGTCCCTCCAAGACCTGTCACCTGCGTCTGCAAGTGCCTCCTGGGGCTTGGGCTTCCCGGTTTCCGTGGGGTGCGGCTTGCTGTTGATGTGTGATTAGGTGTGCATTTGTCTGTGCCAGTGTGCGTCAGCTGTGTCTGTGTGTTTCAGTGCATGTCAATGTGTGTGTGTACTGGCATGTGCTTACTCCTATGTTTGTATTTGTTCTCGTGTACCTGCCAGTGTGTGTGTTTCAGTGAGTGTGTCTGTGTCGATGTGTGTGTGTCAGTGTGCATTTTTGGTGTGTGTTGGTATGTATGAAAAGATGTGCATGCCGGTATTGTGTGTGTGTCAGTATGTACATGTCAATGTGTGTGTCAGTGGCTGTGTGCATATGTGTAGAGAGGTTTTAGCTCACTGCTTCTGGGCTTTACATACCTTACCTGACTCAATGCAAGAGGCCAGTAACTGAATGCTGTGGATTATAATACTTATTTAAACAAAGAAGCTTGGAGGGAGGGAGGGGGAAAAAATAAAATGAAAACAAAGAAATTTGGGAGTTCGCTGGGTTTGCCTTTGGTGCTGTGTCACTTGCCCAGGCACGGGGCAGACACGGGAGGGCCGAGGCAAGAGTCAGTTGCTCCGACCAACTGACGAGTGGTCAGTTGCTTCCTTGAATGTCTGTCCCCGTTGATGAGTGGGACCAAAAGATCCCCTTCCTGAAGAGGCACTGTGGACCCTCAGGCCCTGCCATGAACATGTCTTCATGTTTGATGTGTCCTGGTGGGGTCCCTTGGGCCCAGCGCAGTTATCTGGCAGGTGCTCAATGTTTGTTGAGTGAATGAATAAACGGAAGCCTGTAAATGTGGTGTTTTCAGTGTTTCCACTGTCCTTAAGGAAGCTGGAGCAAGCAGCGACTTCCCCAGGCCAGCAGGTGACTGTCATTAATTTGCTAATGTTGTTTGTGGAACAGGACTCCCCGGGGAGGGGAAATGGCCCTCCCTGCTAGATAGGAGGGGGCCTAATTATAGTCAAGCTTTAGCAAAGTCACCCTGATGGCTGGGGCAGGGGGTGCTCAGACTGGATGAGGGAAGGGGACAGGGAAGGGGAGGAGGGCAGTGAAGTGGAGCTAAGAGCTCAGCAAAGGGCTTTGTCCTGAAACTGTGGCTTTATGAAAGGAGAAAGAGGATACTAGAGTTGGTCTAAAGTGGAGAAGCTCTGAGAAGCCTCTGAAAAGTAAGATCAGAAAGCTGGAGGAAGAGGACAAGGTGAAGCAGAGGGAAAATGATCTGAGATTAACCAAATGCAGACAGTGCTGATAGAACCAGAAACTCAGTGAAGGGGCTGAGTCAAGATGAATTAAGGATTCCTTTGTGCATTATTACCTGTTGCCCCTGGCTTTACATTATTTTATTCCAGTGCTTCTCAAAATATGGTCTTTGTCTAGCAGTCTCAGCATCACCTGGGAAGTTAGAAATGCAAATTCTCGGGCCCCAGGCCAGACAGACCTACTGAATCAGAACCTTGAGGACTGGGATCCTTTGAATAAGTCCTCCAGGGGATTCTAATTTATGCTGAGGTTTGAGAACCACTGGTTTATCTGAAATCTAGTCGTGGAGGGATGGGACACAGGACTGGGTAAAGTTTGGCAGGATATTGAGGGAAAATTCTGAAGCCTGGGCTGTAGCAATAATGGCAGATCCTGGTGGATTTCTACCAGTGGGCAGCATGAGAGTACAGAGTGCCTAGGGTTAGAGAAGAGGTACCAGAGAGATGGAGAGGGGACCCCTGTAGGGAGCTGGAAGTTTCTAAAGATAAACTTTGCTTCCTTTGAAATTTTACTCTTCATTCCACAAATATGAGCTGCATATCAGCCACTGTGCTCAGTGCCAGAGGACTCAAGAAAAATGGGTGACAAGAACCTTTGCCATGACCTGAGGGAGCGCCCAGGCCAGGTGCCAGATAGTTCCACAAACGACCAGTAACGTGATAAGTGATATAATCAGTCAGGAGCAAGACCTTGGAGAGGTGGAGGCCCAGAGAGGTGAGGGAAGGCACCTCAAGACCCATTGAGGGACTTCCCTGGTGGTCCAGTGGTTGGGGCTCCACGCTTCCGGGGCGTGGGTTCAATCCCTGGTCGGGGAACTAAGCACCCACATGCCCATGCGGTGTGGCAAAAAGAAAAAGAGACCCATTTGGATTGAATCTTGAAGAAAGAGTAGTAGCTTATCTGGCCATCAAGGGGTGGGGGGAACAGTAGAAGAACACTATATGTAAAACCACAGAAGAAAAGGACAGAACATTTCGGGAATTCCAACTCTTGGCCAGAGGGAATGGTAGAGGAGAGGGGAGCGGTCGTAAATGCGGCTGGAAGAGAAGGTGGGGTCAGAGCTGGAAGGGGCACATTGGTCATATGCCAAAGAGCTTAGCCTTCATGCTCAAGAGTAGGGATTCTCGAGCTATGCTCTCCAGGGACAACGCCTGCTCATTCTGGAACCACGCCCGGTGCAAATGAGATGGATGCTCACAGTGAAAAACAAATCAGTTAATGGGTAGAAACTTCTCTATTTTAATTTTTTTAACCATAAAGTTTTGCTCAGTCTTTGACAGATGCTCCTTCTTATCTGCTAGCAAGCAACAAAATGAATGAACATGTAGCAAAAGAATATTAAAGACAATCCCAGGGCTGATTATGCTTAATTCAACAGTTTTTTTTTTTTCATGGACATCTGTGCTTGTGGCTATGATTTTGTTTTGCACACACATAATGTAGACGTATTTTCTGCTAGCAGAAGTGTTCTTTTGAAGTGTTTTGTTTCATATGATGTGATATCCTATATCAATTATTTCCTGGCATTCTAGAAAGACCATCATGACTTCCAGCTGCCGTGCCACCTGAACCAGTTGGAGAAACTGTCCTTTAGATGGTGAGGAACCACCGAAGGGTTTTGAGCAGGGGGGCGATATGGATACATCTGCAATTCTGAAAGGTCACTGGCTCCAGGTTGGGGAGAAGATTGGAGCAGAGAGCAATTGAGCAGTTAGGACTCAGGAACCAGAACACTGTTGTAGCAGTTCAGGCAAGAAATGATGGTGACAGTGACATGGGACTGGAGTGGCATGGAGGGAACAGAGTCCGCTTTAAAATGGGCCACCCGTTAAGGGCCTTGTGTGCCCTGCTAAGGATGCCGAGGTTTCAGCCTGTAGGGAATAAAGAGCCTTTGAAGCAATGTTTCTTGGTGGATGGTACCTGAGCTGCATCAGAATCACCCTTACTGCTGCTTATAGAGGCCGAGGCCTAGACCCCACCACAGACCTGCCGAGACAGAATCTTTGTTTGATAGAAGTATGGGTGTGTAAGAAGATTTCCAGGTGGTTGTGAGGCGCATCGCAGCTGGAGAACCACCATGTAAAGGTTATTGAGCAGTGACATGGCAGTGAGATCTATGTTTACACAGCACACTTGAGTCACCACAAGAAGAACTCATTGAATGAGGGCGAGACCAAAAACAGGGAGACCAGTTAGGAGGCTACTGCCATAGTCCTAGGCTGGCTTTCTGCATTGGGCAAGAGCCAGAACTCCAGAGAAGGCTGGGCACACTGCCCATATCAGGGATACTAATTGCCCTTAGACCCTGATTTGTACACATAGACTTAGGCAAATGATACAATCTTGTGTCTCCTCAAACAATTCTTTTTTTTTTTCTTTTTGGCTGTGCCAGGTCTTAGCCACTGGACCACCAGGGAAGTCCCCCTCAAACAATTCTTGTTCACCACAATTAGTCCTCAGTGGTCTTCCCAGAATCACAGAGTTAGTCTAAGATGTGTAATCATGTCAAATGCATTGTGTACCTACCAGGGCACTGCACTAGGCACTGGGAGAGATAGAAAGAAATATGAGGTATGGCTTCTGTTCTTTTTTTTTTTTTTTTTTTTTTTTGCGTTACGCGGGCCTCTTACCGCTGTGGCCTCTCCCGCAGCAGAGCACAGGCTCCAGACGCGCAGGCTCAGCGGCCATGGCTCACGGGCCCAGCCACTCCACGGCACGTGAAATCCCCCTGGACTGGGGCACGAACCCGTGTCCCCTGCATCGGCAGGCGGACTCTCAACCACTGCACCACCAGGGAAGCCCCATGGCTTCTGTTCTGAAGGAAGTTCCTGTCTAACTGGGGAGACGAGATATATATGCACTAAAAGTCAAATAGTAAATAACAAATGTGTCATAAGGCAGTATCCAATATGAAGCATAGACAATAAATACCAATGCTCTATTTCTGTTTTCTTTTTCTTTTCTTTTCTTTTTTTTTTTTGCTGTGCCGTGTGGCTTGCAGGATCTCAGTTCCCCGACCAGGGATCGAACCCGGGCCACGACAGTGAAAGCGCCGAGTCCTAACCATTGGACTGCCAGGGAATTCCCCCAGTGCTCTATCTCTTAACCTAGTGGTGATCACATGGGTGTTTGCTTTATAAATATTGATTTTTGCTTTATCTTTCTGCTTTAGGAACTCTTTGGGATATGTGTTACATTTCACGAGATAAAAGAAGGTTTAAAAAGACAATAAGTTCTGTGAGTTGAATGACATTCACCCACAGCCCCTAGACATGGTACAGAATCTAGAGAAAGAAGGTCTCTACCCAGTGACCCTGAAGTCTTCCACAGATGAGCCACCAGCACTGTGAAAGGATTGAAATAAGCCACATAGATGGAATCAAGATGGTAACGACACCTCAGTGAGATACTGGCATCACCATCACCACCATTAGTCATCGGTTAAGGTGAAGTCTTTTTTTATCAATCTGTCAATGCTTTGCGTTTACGTACTGATTCAGCTTTGCATTCATACACATGTGCACATGTAGGCGTGTGCTCGCGTACATGTGCGCACACACACACACACAGCGTCTTATTCCGAAACAGATTTTATGGGTCAATAAACTGGGAATAGAACATCGGTATCAAAAAGGAGAATTCGGATATGCTGAATCTAGTGGGTTGATATAATTGCCATGATTAAGCTTTAAATAGGATTCTTAGCTTCTTGGAAGATATAACAAAAGGAGAAATACTAGCTGGCTTAGTTTTATGTATTTTCTGTACACAGGGATCACTGATTCATTAATCTCACAAATATTAATAGATAAACTACCGTGTGCCAAGTCTTAGACTAGGTGCTGGAGATCATTGGTGAGTAAAAACAAACTTGGTCCTGGCC
The DNA here is from genome assembly GCF_000442215.2 of Lipotes vexillifer. Lineage (NCBI taxonomy): Eukaryota > Metazoa > Chordata > Mammalia > Artiodactyla > Lipotidae > Lipotes > Lipotes vexillifer. The sequence continues at coordinate 59,784 of NW_006792210.1, read as the reverse complement.
TTCATGGAGCTTATGGTCTAGTAGGGAGGACAGACAATAATCAAATAATCACACACATAAAATGAAGAAATAAAACTGCAATAAGAGCAATTAAGGACATACTTATTGGGGGGGGTGCAGATTTGACTTAGTCTAGCCTGTCAGTGTAGGAGGCTTCATGGAGGAAGTGATGTTTAAATTGAGATCTGCAGATTAAATAAGAGTCAGCTAGGTGAAGGGAGGACGGGAGTGGGAAGGGCATTCCAGGCACAGGAAAGAGCATGTTCGAAGGCTCTGTTCAAGAAGCGGAAAGGAATAAAAAAAAAAAAAAGAAGTGGAAAGGAAGCTGGTGTTCCTGGAGTACAGACGGACTGGAGGGGAATGAAACGAGGCTGCAGACATAGGCACAGAGCCAGATAATTCAGGGCCCTCGGCCATTGTACAGAGCTGTTTAGACTTTTTTTTTACCCTAAGCAACGGGGAGCCACTGAGGAGTTTGTGACAGGAGTGTGGCATGATCAGACTCGTGTTTTGAAAAGTTCCTTGGCTTCAGTGTGGAGAGCACATTGAAGAGAAGAAAATGGAGGCAGAAAACCAGTTAGGGGAATTCCCTGGCTGTCCTGGTTAGGACTTGGAGCTTCCACTGCAGGGGCACGGGTTTGATCCCTGGTCTGGGAATTAAGATCCCGCATGCTGCACGGCACAGCCAAAAAAAGAAAGAAAAAGAAAAAAGAAAAAACCATTAGGAGGCTCTTTTAGTCTTCCAGCTGAAAGATCACGGAGGCTTGTACTAGGGCAGTAGAAGTAGAGATGGAGAGAAGAGAACATATGCCGAAGTTGACTCTTAAGTTTCTGGCTTATATGGTCCTGCAATTCGTTGACATGGGGAACACTGGAGAACCTCAGGTTTGAGGAAGAGAGAGAAAGTCTTTGGCTCCAGTTTGGGATTAGCTTGAGTTTGAGATGCTTTTGAGACATTGAGGGGAAGATGTCAAGTAGGCAACTGGAGCTCCCAGAAGAGGGGCCAGGACCAGAGCTATAAATCTAGAAGTCATTGGTGTATAGGTAGTGTGTAAAGCCATGGGAATAAATGAAATGACCTAGGGAGAAAGTAAAGAGGACCCAAGACTGATCCCTGAAAAACACCAGCATTTTGAGAAGAACCTGAGAAGGGAACTGCAAAGGAGAAGCTAGAGAGGTTGGAGGTAAACCAGGATCAGGGGCCGCTGAAGTCCAAGGACAAGAGGATTTCAAGAAGGTAGTCAACAGAATTGAATACTGCCAAGAGGTCAAAGGAAGTAAGGGAAAACTGTTCACAGACTTTAGGGTCCATGGAGGTCATTGAGCTCAGCAAGAGCTGTTTCAGGGGAGACATGGTGGCAAAAAATGGCTTGAGTGTGTGGAAGAACGATTGGGAAATGACTAAATGGATTCAGGAAATACAGTCAGTTATTTGGGGAAGTTTGGCTGTGAAGGAAAACAGAGATGGTAGCTGGAGAAGGATGTGGGAGGTTGGGCTTTCTTTAAAGATGGCAGAAAAGACCTGCGAAGGTTTGAATGTTCTTGGAAAGGATCCAAGTGAGAGAGTGATAGAGAATGTGCTGCTAAATGTTTAACAGCTGGTTCTCTGAGAAGAAAAAAAAGGAAAAAGAAAAAAGCAACCCTGATATGCAGCATTTGCTTATTTCCGTGGTGTAAATATTCCCACCACAACTGATTTCAAGCTCTCAGTGTGAGTGAGTTCTCAAGCCCTGCAAGTAGGCTCCAGCACACCACCGATGGCAGAAAGGATTGAAATATTTATCAGTTACCTTTTTCTTTTGTGAATTTCTTGTACATGTCCTTTGCCTGCTTTTATACTGGAACACTTTTTTTCCTTGTTAATTCATATGAGCTCTTTATATATATGGATATTAACACTTTGTCATTAAGTTTATGTATAGCGGACTTTTGTGTAAAGAAGTTTAAAATATTTGTACAGTCAAAATCTATCAATATTTCCCTTTATGATTTTTTCCCTTGGTGTTCTGCATTTCTTTGTGAATTAGTAAATTGGCTCTCTGCTTTGATTTATGTGAAATTGGCTATCATGAATTAGCTTTCCTGAGGCTGAGGTGTTTCAAATCTCAAAGGTGATGAACAGACTGTGGCTCTTAGTGAATCCACCAAGGTACTAATCATCTTGTGAGTTCTCCTGGTGGCCAGGTAACACCTCTAACCTCATCTTTTCAATTCATTATTTCAGATATCATACTAAGACAGGAGGCACTTGCCAAGAGCCTGCCCTCTCTTTTAAAATGTCTACTCCAATAATTTGAATCTGCGTTTCAATCACCTGCACAGATATTCTCCCTACCACGGCAAATAAGACATTCAGGGACTTTTAGTAAGCTAGTGACATGATTCTATCATCACCTGCCGAGAAGGACCCCAAGAGATAATCAGACCTAGTATTTTGCTCCTAATGGAATTAAGTAAAGTAAAATTGTAACCATTGACTTTAGCACATATTTTCCATACTCAACTGGTCAATATTAAAGAACTTGATAAAGTAGATTCATTCACCTCAGGGCATATTGACTTGCAGCTAATTCAACCAAGCCTGCTCATGGGTAATTCATGTTACTTAAAATCAGACATCCCATAGTGTCAATCACCAGCTGCAGGATCAAGTCAAGGATACGGCGAGGGCTTCCCTGGTGGCGCAGTGGTTGAGAGTCCGCCTGCCGATGCAGGAGACGCGGGGTCGTGCCCCGGTCCGGGAAGATCCCACATGCCGCGGAGCGGCTGGGCCCGTGAGCCACGGCCGCTGAGCCTGCGCGTCCGGAGCCTGTGCTCCGCAACGGGAGAGGCCACAACAGTGAAAGGCCCGCGTACCGCAAGAAAAAAAAAAAAAAAAAAGGATACGGCCAGGGTTTCCAGGGTTGGGTAAGCCAGTGGAATGAATTCACTTATTCGTTTATTCAATAAAGGTTTACAGAGCACTGCTGAGCATTGTACATAACGCTGGGGATATAGCAGTGAACAAGTGCTATTATGGAACTTACAGTCTAGGTGGGCGTGGAGGGAAAGACATACAGGCTATTATAATACAACGTGATAAAGAGAACCACTGGATGCTACGAGGCCCTCAGGGGATGGGTACCTAATTCTGGTAATTAAGTAAGGCTTTCCAGAGGTAGTGATAACTACGTTGAGGCCTGAATGGCAGTAGGAGTTGGGCGAACAAGACAAAGGCAATGATCATCTCATCAAGCTGAGGTCTAAGAAGAAAACACTAGTAACCAGAAATGGGTGGAGAAATGCCAGATGGTCAGCAAAGGTTCAGAGGTGGGTTCCAGTGGTGTGAGTCCATTATCTTGAGCTAGAGTCAAAAATCAAGGGTGGGGCTTCCCTGGTGGTACAGTCGTTAAGAATCTCTGCCAATGCGGGTGGAGAAATGCCAGATGGTCAGCAAAGGTTCAGAGGTGGGTTCCAGTGGTGTGAGTCCATTATCTTGAGCTAGAGTCAAAAATCAAGGGTGGGGCTTCCCTGGTGGTACAGTCGTTAAGAATCTGCCTGCCAATGCAGGGGACACTGGTTTGAGCCCTGGTCCGGGAAGATCCCACATGCCACGGAGCAACTAAGCCCGTGCACCACAACTACAGAGCCTGTGCTCTAGAGCCCGCGAGCCACAACTACCGAAGCCCGCGCGCCTAGAGCCCGTGCTCCGCAACAAGGGAAGCCGCCACAATGAGAAGCCCGCGCACCACAACGAAGAGTAGCCCCTGCTCACCACAAGTAGAGAAAGCCCGCACGCAGCAACAAAGACCCAATGCAGCCAAAAATAAATTAATTAAATAAATTAATTAAAAAAAAACAAGGGTGAGCATGGATGTGTATATTGCAGGTGGGGGAGTAGGTTCCAGAATTAAGAACCTTTCATTCTCCTGCAGAGACATGGGGCGTGGGGACTTTGAAGAGCAAGTACTTTTAAAACAATATTTAGTTATTTATTTGGTTGCACTGGGTCTTAGTTGCGGCACGCGGGCTCTTTAGCTGCGGCATGCATGTGGGATCTAGTTCACTGACCAGGGATCAAACCCAGGCCCCCTGTATTGGGAGCTCGGAGTCTTAACCACTGTGCCACCAGGGAAGTCCCAGCAAGTACTTTTTAAAGTAAGCAAACAACAAGGTCCTACTGTATAGCACAGGGAACTATATTCAGTATCCTCTGACAAGCCATAATGGAAAAGAATATGAAAAAGAATATGTATACATATGTATAACTGAGTCACTTTGCTGTACAGAAGAAATTAGCACAACATTGTAAATCAGCTATACGTCAATAAAATTTTAAAAAAAAGAGTAAGCAAGGCAAAAATAAGCATGCCTCAAGTGCAGGTAAGATCTTAGCAGAAAGGACAAACACCTTTTCTGGAAGCTTGCTTTTATATGGAATGCCACATTCCCACTCCTTGGAGGGGACATATGTGACCTTTGCTGAGCTGGAATAGTACTGAGGTTCTGCTGTGATTATGACAGTTTATTGATTAATGTCATGCTCCATATTGTAGAACTCAGGGACAGAAAGGAGTGTTTTTTGACCTGTTGGCAAACAGTCAAAGTAGCTTCCTGAGGAAGATCTGGGCTTCACTATAAGTAGCTTCATGACCCACCTCCAGAAGGCATATGACCTTCCATTTAAGTGAGACCAGAGGTCAAGCTTCTCAATTTTCATAACAGAATATCTACCAACCACCTCCTCTATTGGTTTCCAAAATAAATGGATCAGTCTTCCATAAACAACAGAGAGAAAATACTAGCTAAGCCATTATCAGAGATGACAGGTTTAAATGGCCTGCCATGTAGTTCAAAATTAATTAATTATTTATTTATTTAGCTGCATCGGGTCTTAGTTGCCGTGCATGGGCTCTTCATTGCGGCACGCAGGCTCACTAGTTGTGGCTTGTTGGCTTAGTTGCCCCTCAGCATGTGGGATCTTAGTTCCCCAACCAGGGATCAAACCCACATCCTCTGCATTGGAAGGTGGATTCTTAACCACTGGCCTGCCAGGGAAGTCCCCTACCCTGCCATGTAGTTCTGATCATAAATCTAGATAAGAGAACTGAAATTTTAGGAAAGCTTGCTTGGGGTGTGGCATCCACATTTTTTCCATTGTAGGTCACATAATAAAAGATGGAGATATGTACAGGTTGCATACATTGATAGTAATAGTGAAATATGGCTTGTTGGCTGGTCAACAATATGGACTGTAGAGACAGTAATACAAAAGCATCCCCCAAAAGTTTAACCAACTGTATTCATTCAAAAGCGCACATTTGTAAGTCTGTTGTTGGTCATTGGTCAGTTTTGATTGATTCAATAATAAGAGTAGAACACTGACACTTAACAAAATGACCCGGAACAGTGAGACCTAATTCAGTCTGGGGCTGTCTTATGCTGACTTCAGAGACAGACTCCTGATGCGGGCTTCAATTTTGGCAGTTTTAAGAAAGAGAACACACCCTCAGCTGCATCAGGAGGACCTTACTTAACCTTGTCTAGAGCTTGGCCATCCAACCTAAGGGTTGGGATAATGTTCACCTGCAAAATTCTGGGTGAATCCAGTTCACTGAGCTGAACGTTGGCACACACTAGTAGTGGGTTTGATAATTTAGTTGTAAGCAAAGTATAAATGAATAAATGACAACCTAATACTGCCTGTACTCCCAAGACAGTCATAAAAATGTCTTTTAAAGTATATTTTGGGGCTTCCAGGGTGGCGCAGTGGTTAAGAATCCACCTGCCAATGCAGGGGACACGGGTTTGAGCCCTGGTCAAGGAAGATCCCACATGCTGTGGAGCAACTAAGCCCGTGCGCCACAACTACTGAGCCTGCACTCTAGAGCCCGTGCACCACAACTACTGAAGCTCGTGCACCTAGACCCCATGCTCCGTGACGAGAGAAGCCACTGCAATGAGAAGCCTGTGCACCGCAACAAAGAGTAGCCCCCACTCGCCGCAACTAGAGAAAGCCCACGCGCAGCAACGAAGACCCAATGCAGCCATAAATAAATAAATAAATTTATTTTTAAAAAATACAGTATATTTTGTTTGTTTATGAAAATAAAGGACTGTGTGTGCTCACCAAAACCTATGAACCTGATGGATTGTGTGGTGTGTGAATTATATCTCATTAAAATTATTATACTAGGGCTTCCGTGATGGCGCAGTGGTTGAGGGTCCTCCTGCCGATGCAGGGGACACGGGTTCGTGCCCCGGTCCGCGAAGATCCCACATGCCACGGAGCGGCTGGGCCCGTGAGCCATGGCCGTTGAGCCTGCGCATCCGGAGCCTGTGCTCCGCAACGGGAGAGGCCACAACAGTGAGAGGCCCGCGTACCGCAAAAAAAAAAAACCCCAAAACCAAAAAACAAAAACTATTATACTAGAGGGACTTCCCTGGCGGTCCAGTGGTTAAGACTCCGTGCTTCCACTGTAGGGGGCGCGGGTTTGATCCCTGATCAGGGAACTGGGATCCCTCATGCTGCGTGGCATGGCCAGGGAAAAAACCTATTATACTAGAGAAAAATAAAACCTATCAACCTCTTCTGACCACCTCACCACTGTGCCTTAAACTCCCCTGGGCCCTCTGCATCCTAGCAGGCTACACGAAATACAGGACAATCAACAATTCCTGGCACCTGCCAAGCATGGCCCAGGCCTGGAAGCTGGCTCTGACCTTGCTGTTATTGCTCTGGTTGTTTTGGCTTTTTACAGATTCCTGACTCTGCATATCTGGCCAAAGGTAAGAGGCTCCTTCCTCCAGTCCTGGCCTCTCAGGATCCCGTGGTCTAAACTCTCCTCTGCACCCCTCCCCTTGCACCCAGGGAAGGGATCTTCGCACAATTGTGACTTATTTTCCACCAATATAGTGCAGAACTCTTCAAAATCTATGAATGCATTGAACTCAAGAAGGCTCAGTGATGGAAGATGAGGGATTTCCAGTCACCATCTGCCCAATCCACATGTCCAGTTGGAGTCTGCATTTCCTTGAACAAATCAACAGAGCTTTTGTTTGTCCCCTGCAGTTTCAAGTTCAATGTGCTCAGATGTCTTGTCACATCCATAAGAAAATATAATCTTGTGAATCACTGGAGGTCTAACAAATTGGATTTGGGGACTCATTCCAAAACGTCCTTGATTGGAGATGGCAGCTCAGTAAATCTCCATACTTGGGCTCAATCTCTTCTAAATAGCTCATAAACTGCTCATGATTAAAGGCGTGAGCACAGAGGAAATTCATAATCTTCATTGCTTTCTCCATCCCATCATGTGGTAAACTGGACTTGCAAAATTCATGGCATGAGGTATGAGGCAATGACAGCTGGGCCCACCAAATTTCTCTTGGCTTGAACACATTGTTTAAATCTTATTTGCCTTTCAAAGCAGGTGCTCCACGTATAACAAGTGAACTTTTCCATGTTTAGAACTTTTTAAAGTCCTTTAAAAAAAGCTGGTTGGGACCTCCTAATTCATGTGCGTTGGCCTTTAAAAAAGAGCATGGGGACTTCCCGTGCAGTCCAGTGGTTAAGACGCCACGCTTCCAATGCAGGGAGCGTGGGTTCGACTCCTGGTCGGGGAATTAGATACCGCATGCTGCAACTAAGAAGTCCGCATGCTGCAACGAAGACCCAACACAGCCAAAATAAATAAAAAATAAAAAAATAATAAAAAAAAGCATGAACCTTGGGGCCAGACCCTTTAGGTTTAAATCTCAGTATGTCTCTTGCTAGCTATATGTCTTAGGCAAAATGCTTAACCTCTTTGTGCCCCAATTTCTTCTTTCCCTGTAAAATTCAGGTAATGATAATAAGATTACCTATGTTAGGGGGTTATTATGAGGATGAAATATGTTAAAATTTATAAAATGCTTAGAACAGTACTGACATATAATAAAAGCCGTTAAGTATTAGTTATTAAGTAAATTAGATTAGTTAATTTAGCTAAAAATCTCAGGCAGGCACAAACAACAACTCCCCCTTTCCCAGGCCACGTTTGGGTCTGCAAGCTTCGTGTCAGACACCTTGGATGTCCATTCACTCTCCTGGGTCTTCAGTCAAATTAGAGCACTTGAAACCTGTGTATTTGGTCACCTTTGCAGGATCAGTTTCCCTGAGTTTTACTTCTAATGCTATACCTTCCACTTTTTTTTTTTTTTTTTTTTTTTTTTTCGGTACGCGGGCCTCTCACTGTTGTGGCCCCGCCCGTTGCGGAGCACAGGCTCCGGACGCGCAGGCTCAGAGGCCATGGCTCACGGGCCCAGCCGCTCCGCGGCATGTGGGATCTTCGCGGACCGGGGCACGAACCCGTGTCCCCTGCATCGGCAGGAGGACTCTCAACCACTGCGCCACCAGGGAAGCCCATATACCTTCCACTTTTGATCATTGCAATAAAGAGTCATGTAAAATGCTTTTCTGCTGACTATTAAAAAATATTGTTAAGGACAATATCCAATATAGTACATATTTGCACCTCCAGCCCAAACTATCCAGCTCCAGCCTCATGTATGCAGCTGCCCGTCTGGCATTGCCATTTAGATATTTCAAAAGAAACAGACTCAACCAATTCAAGAACAAATACATCATCTCCTCCCTGCTCTTGACCCTCAACCTGATTTTCGTCAGTGTTCCACATCTCAGAGAACGGCACCACCATTTAGCCTGTCACACAGATCAGAATCATAGGAGTCATCCTCTTTTTTTTTTAGTACAAAACAATAAATTTTTATTTGTTCACAGTTAAACACAAGCAACTGCCTTGACATTTTAGAACATTCTAAGAAGGACAGCAAACCCTTTTGATTTCAATTCCCATTCACTAAGATTGTACCATTATATTATAAATGTAAATTTATTATTAATGGCACAAATAATACATGAATCCATTCTTTTTCTTCTTTTAAATTTTTATTGGAGTATAGTTGATTTACACTGTTGTGTTAGCTTCTGCTGTACAGCAAAGTGAATCAGTTATACATATACATATAGCCACTCTCTTTTAGATTCTTTTCCCATATAGGTCATTACAGAGTATTGAGTAGATTTCCCTGTGCTATACAGTAGGTCCTTATTAGTGATCTATTTTATATATAGTAGTGTGTATATGTCAATCCCAATCTCCCAATTAATCCCTCCTCCCCCTTCCCCCTTGGTAACCATAAGTGTGCTTTCTACATCTGTGACTCTGTTTCTGTTTTGTAGATAGGTTCATTTGTAGCCTTTTTTAAAGATTCCACATATAAGCGATATCATATGATATTTGTCTTTGTCTGATTTACTTCACTCAGTATGATAATCTCTAGGTCCATCCTACATGAATCCATTCTTTTTTTTAAAATGTCTTCTATTTATTTTTATTTTTTTTATTTTTTGGCTGCTCTGGGTCTTTGTTGCGGTGCATGGGCTTCTCATCATGGTGGCTTCTCTTGTTGTGGAGCACAGGCTGTAGGCATGCGGGTTTCAGTAGTTGTGGCTCGCGGGCTCTAGAGCGCAGGCTCAGTAGTTGTGGCACATGGGCTTAGTTGCTCTGCGGCATGTGGGATCTTCCCAGACCAGGGCTCGAACCCTTGTCCCCTGCATTGGCAGGCGGATTCTTAACCATTGCGCCACCAGGGAAGTCCCCCCATGAATCCACTCTTATTTTATTTTATTTTATTTTTACTTTTTATTTATTTATTTTTTTGTGGTATGCGGGCCTCTCACTGTTGTGGCCTCTCCCATTGCGGAGCACAGGCTCTGGATGCGCAGTCTCAGCGGCCATGGCTCACGGGCCCAGCCGCTCCACGGCATGTGGGATCTTCCCAGACCGGGGCACAAACCTGTGTCCCCTGCATCGACAGGCAGACTCTCAACCACTGTGCCACCAGGGAAGCCCCTCCACTCTTATTTTAAAAAGAAAACAAAAACAAAAGAATAAAGTAAAATTTCCCTTTCATCAGTCATCTCCAAACCTAATCTCATCCCTAGAGGTAACCAGTGTTTGACATACATCCTTCTAAAGCGCTGACTCTGTATGTGTATCTATATGTGCACTGAAAGGGAGTGAACTCAGATATAATGTTAAATGAAAAAATATTGCAAAACAGTATTTACAGTCTGGCACAACATTTTTTTAAACCCTCATTAGCTATTATTTCAGTTCTGGACACAAATCCAATGTGTGTGGGGGGTGGTGCTTCCCAACACCCACAAGCAATTCTTGGACACCAGCAGGGTGACTGAGAATTCAAATCAATTCTTTTTTTTTGGCCGTGCCAGGTGGCTTGTGGGATCTCAGTTCCCAGACCAGGCTATGGCAGTGAAAGCCCAGAGAATTCTAACCACTAGGCCACCAGGGAACTCCCTCACATCAGTTCTGATACAATTTGATCGTGTCAGATCCCACAGGTTAAGGGTTCAGTATCACAAGATGCCCCCCACCCCGACTTCAGATGCTAATTGCAAGTTCAGGTCACCTATGCTTCTGACCAATCGGCTATAAATCAGAGGTTCCCATGACCCCCTCCTCAGGTTCAATTAATCTGCTAGAACAGCTCATCATACAACTCAGAGAAACACTTCCTTACATTTGCCAGTTTTATTAAAGGATATGATAAGGATACAGATGAACATCCAGATGCAAGAGATGCACAGGGTGAGTTCTGTGGGAAGGGGGTGGAGCTTCCATGCCCTCTTCAGGTGCACTACTCTCCTGGCATCTTCAGCTCTTCACCAATGTGGATGCTCTCCGAAGCCCATACTATTGGGATTTCGTGGAGGCTCCATCACATAGTCATGATTGAACATTAATTCCATTTTCAGCCTTTCTCCCTCTTCAAGAGAATGGGGGACAAGGGCTGAAAATCCCAAGCTTCTAATCATGGCTTTGGTCTTTCTGGTGACCAGCCCCCATCTAGGAGCCATCCAGGAGCCCACCCAGAGTCGCCTCATGAAAACAAAAGACACTCCTACCACCCAGGTAATTACAAGGGTTTCAGGAGCCCTGTGTCAGAAACCAGGGTTAAAAACCAAATATTGGAACAAAAGATGCTCCTACTGCTCTCGTCACTTAGGCAACTACAGGGTTTTAGAAGCTCTGTGCCAGCAACCAGGTCAGAGCCCAATACTTATATTTTTTATTATCTCACAACTATGAATTCTGTATGCCAGAACTGACATCTTTATGATACTGAGTCTTTCCATTCCTGAACATGGTGCATCCCTCCAAACATTCAGGTCTTCCTTTATGTCCCTCAGTAACAGTGCAAGTCTTCACTGTGCTCAACACGATGTCTTGTAAATAGTTGGCATACAATAAATATCCGTTGATGATTATTTGATAAGGGTTTACTTGGGAATTGGAGATCAAGAAGACAGAGCCAACCTTAGGGAAAAGCAGTGACTTTGGGTCAGTTACTTGTCGTGCCTCAGTTTCCCTTTCTGACAAATGGGCATAATCATAGTACCTACTCCAGAGGACTTCTGTAAGAAGTGAGATAATTCATGCAACTTAGAACAGTGAGTGCCTGGCACATAATTAGTGCCTGCTTCGCATTAGCTGCTATTACTGTTGCTAGCTACTTGGCCTTGGCCATATTCTTTAACCTCTAATCTGTCATTCAATCTTTCATTTAATTTGTCATCTTTCCTCACTTGATTGCTCTAAGGATTCAAAGTGCTTGACACATAATAGGTATTCAAATAACTATTCCCTTGGTTCTTTATATGGTAATAATAATATTTAACATATGAACATTTGCTTTATGCCAAGCATTTTATCTATTACCTTAGTTAATCCACTTAATTATCAAGAAAACTATATGAAGAAGGTGTGATATTGGGAATCAGGTATCCCTAGTTTAAGAATGAGTAACTTGGGACTTCCCTGGTGGCTCAGTGGTTAAGAATCCGCCTGCCAATGCAGGGGACAAGGGTTTGAGCCCGGGTGCGGGAAAATCCCACATGCCACTTAGCAACTAAGCTCGTGCACCACAACTACTGAGCCTGTGCGCCACAACTACTGAAGCCTGCGCGCCTAAAGCCCGTGCTCTGTAACAAGAGAAGCCACCGCAATGAGAAGTCCGTGCACCACAACGAAGAGTAGCCCCTGCTCACCGCAACTAGAGAAAGCCCGCGGGCAGCAACGAAGACCCAACGCAGCCAAAAATAAATAAATAAATAAAAGAATGAGTAACTTGAAATAGATTGCGACTGGCCACGCCCTAGGTGGCTCAGCTGAGATTTAAACTCTTATTTCTTTTCCAAATATTGACGCTGGAGTGGGTGATGGCCAGTCATTTATTTGTAAATTCAGTGCCTGAGCCATTATTGCTATATGGCTAAAGATTGATTCCCCTTACCGGCTGGATGTGAAAGGCTTTCTTGTCTTCCTCCAAGAATAGGAGCACTTTGCTGCCCCCTAGTGTCCAGCCAAGTTCTTACCCCCAGGTTCCACTTTATTAAAAAAAACAGCTAACCATCTTTTTTTATTATTATTAATTTTTATTGGAGTACAGTTGCTTAACAATGTTGTGTTAGTTTCTACTGTACAGCAAAATAAATCATCTATACAGATACATATATCCCCTCTTCTTTTGGATTTCCTTCCCATTTAGGTCACCACAGTGTCTTAAGTAGAGTTCCCTGTGCTATACAGTATGTTCTTATTAGTTGTCTATTTTACGCATAGTATCAATAGTGTATATGTGTCAATCCCAATCTCCCAATTCCTCCTATCCCCACTTCCCCCCTTGGTATCCATGCATTTGTTCTCTACGTCTGCGTCTCTATTTCTGCTTTGCAAATAAGATCATCTGTACCTTTTTTCTAGATTCCACATATATGTGTTAATATAGGATATTTGTTTTTCTCTTTCTGACTTACTTCACTCTGTATGACACTCTCTAGGTCCATCCACGCCTCTACAAATGACCCAGTTTCGTTCCTTTTCATGGCTGAGTAATATTCAATTGTATATATGTACAACATCTTTTTATTTATTTGTTTGTTTGTTTGTTTACTTATTTTTGGCTGCTTTGAGTCTTTGTTGCTGTGTGCAGGCTTTCTCTAGCTGCGGAGAGTGGGAGCTACCCTTCATTGCGGTGCCCAGGCTTCTCATTGTGGTGGCTTCACAGGCTTAGTTGCTCCGTGGCATGTAGGATCTTCCCAGACCAGGGACTGAACCCGTGTCCCCTGCATTGGCAGGCGGATTCTCAACCACTGCACCACCAGGGAAGTCCCTGTATCACATCTTCTTTAACCATCTTTTTTATTCCCATAATTTCCCTCTAGGAAAGGTGTTACCTTGGGAGAGGCAAGGAAAAAAAGTGATTGAGGGAGACTGTTGTTACTGGGTTTTTGCCTGTTTTTTAATATAGAGGAGAAAATCTGAGTGTCTCTTACACCATCCAGCATGATGTGCCAGAAATGTCTGGAAAAAAAACACACAGAGGCAGAAGCGGCAGGAAGATGGAGGCAGAGGTTGGAGTGTTGCAGCTACAGCCACTGGCGAAGGAAGAGGCTATGAGTATCATCTCCTTTAGAGCTTATGAATAATCTAAAGCTTATGAATAATCTAAAAGGATTAAGGTTAGATGTCAATAATTCGCCAACAGTAAAGGCTACGAGATGTAGGATTACTTCTCTACTGCTGAATGAATCTCCTAGGCTACCTCATTTCTTTCAGTATAGCTGAATACAGATAAGTCTAAAGAGAACAGAAATTGAAGTAATGCAGAACATGCCCGCAAGTTAATGACTCAAGTTCCCCACTCCTGAAAGAACAGCTTCCCAGTATTGGGGCCCCATTGAAATGTCTAAGAAATCATGGTGTTGATCTCATCTATATAAATCCCTGGGGGTTGCTGATGTTATTCTTGTATCTAAACCAATGTTTTCTATTTTATAGTAAAGTTTTCTCAGTTCAAATATGTGAAAATACCATGGGCCCAAAACAAGAATGTTTAGGAAGCTCATTTAAAAAAAAAACAAAAACAAAAAGAAAACACAAAAAGACGAACTCATCAACTTACTAAGAAATCCATTCCTAAAATCTTAAATCTGAGTAAGCCATTTGACCCCTTTTGGACACAGTTTCCTCATCTATCAATGAGAGAGTCAAAATTATTACTTTGAAGACCTCCAAAAAAAAAAAAAAAAAGAAATGTCTGGAAAAAAGCAACACAGCATTCTGACAGTTCAGGCTGCAGAGCCCCCCACTGCTGGATTTCTCCAAGCAGGGTCCCAGTTTCCATCTCTGTGGAAATGTCTTCTCCCTTCATCCCCTGCCTCAGCTCCTGGACCTCACAGGAAGGATCTGGGGAATAAGTGGGAGGGTCACCCCAGCTCCTGGTTCTGCCCCCCATTGCTCTATTTACCCACAGCTGGCCCTGGCCCTCTGGGCACATTGGCACATCTAGAGGTCCTGCTTGTAGGTGGGGGCAGCATGGGGAGTCTAGGCAGAGCCAGGACTCCTGGGGTGTCTGGTGTGGACACCCAACTGTCAGCTACTCATGGAATGAAGACAGTGGGCAGGCATCTGCTACAATATGACCCATTGGTATGAAATGGAAGGTGCAGGGAGATTCCATTCATGTATTTTACATATGCACTTACAGGTATATATTATGTTTCATATACACACATGCACATATGTTGATGCCTACATACATGCCAGAGGAAGTTATGTCAAAATAGTAACAATGTTTAGCATCTAGGATGTAGGATTGTGGATGGGTTTTCCCTGCACTTACCTGTATTTTCAAATAATCTCTAGCAAATATATATTAGATCCACAGGCCCTGATTCTTGGTCACATTCACCAGAAAATAAACCTGAATAGCCATAGGTCCTGCATGTGACAGATTTCAAGAATTCAGTCTTACTGTCTCTAAAACCCATGCTTAAACTTGTCAGATCGTGGATCCTAATTTGGGGGTGGTGGAAACTAAGTCACTGTGGCAGAGAGGTTAGCACCTGTTTCTAGAAACTTTGGATGAAGGGCAGTGTGTCAGGATTAGTCTGGAGAACAGGGCTCTCAGGAACCCTGAGAGCACCTACTGAGAAAGAAATAGTTTCCCCCTTTCCCTCCTTTCTATTCCCTTCTTCCCTCATCTGTTGGTTCATTTATTCATTCAGACAGCAAACCTTTTCCAGATACTTACTGATAGCTGTGCAGGCACTGGACTAGACTCTGGGGATACAGTGATGAGAAGACCCAGCACCTGCCCTCAGGAAGCTCACCGCTTACTGGAGAAGACAGACAGACAAATCGCATGAGATTCAGACATTAACTGAGGCCTGTACAGGATGCTGCGGGGTCACCGAGGAACGATTGGCTAACTGCCTGGAGACATGGGAGCTTCACAAAGCTGGTGACAGCTGGGTTGGGTCTTAAGGGATGAATAAGAGTTTTCCAGGCAGACTAGGAGCAGGAAGCACCTTCCGAGAAGAGAGTGCAACATACGCAAAGGCACCTAGGTGTGAGGGAGCATTGTCAGATTTTAAGCTTGGAGGGCAACACGGTCAGATTGAGTCACTCTTTGACTCAATATAAGTGTGCCACGGGAATAGCTCTGGAGGTCCAGTGGTTAGGACTCTGTGCTTCCACTGCAGGGGACACTGGTTCGATCCCTGGTTGGGAAACTAAGATCCTGCATGTCGCGCAGCACGGCCAAATATGTGTGTGTGTGTGTGTGTGTGTGTGTGTGTGTGTGTCGCACACTGCGCTAGTAGTGGGGGTGATGGCAATGAAAAAACCAAGTCCCTAAACCTATGGAGCTCACATTCTAGTTGGAAATATTGACACAGAGCAAAAGGGATAAGAGTAAAGCAGGGGATGGGACAAGAGAGAGACCAGAGGGTGCCATTTTAGACATGGTGGTCAGGGAGGCCTTCCCTGACCAAGGGACATTTGAACAGGACTGGATGAAGTGAGGGAGCAAAAGGATCCTGAATGAATGGAGAAAGATCATGCCAGGCAGAGGGAACTGCAGGTGCAAAGGCCCTGAGGTGGGAGTGTGCTTGGCATAATCAAGGAGCAAGCAGGTGGGGTGGGGGAGGGCTAGAACAGCATGAGGGAGTGAAGGTCGGGGTGAAGTTAGCAGGAGATGGGGTGGGTGAGGTAGAGGAGGACCCGATCACAGAGGGCCTTGTGAGCCACGCACAGCAAGAAGTGGAGACCTCCCTCTGAGTGGGATGGGGAGCTTTTGCTGAGACTACTTGTTGGGTTGTGAGAGGAAAGTGCGGCATTACAATGATGCGAAGGTCTTCAACCAAGCAACTGGAAGGCTGGAGATGCCATTAAGTGACACGGAGGAGACTCGGGGAAAGCTGGGGAGGACTCCAGTTTAGACGTGCTGAGTTTGGGAGGCCTATTAGACCTCGAAGGGGAGCTGTCGAGCAGGCAACTGGATCTGTCTGTCTAGCACCCAGAGGAGGGTTCAGAGCAGCAGGGGGGGACATTTAAAAACCTGACACCAGATGAGACCCTCAAAGGAGGGAATGCACAGAGAGAAGCAGTCCAAAGCCAGAGCCCTGTGGCTCTGCGATCTCCAGACGCTAGAGGATGCTGAGAGGAAGAGCCAGCAGAAGGCACTGAGGATTGACTGACCGGCTAGTGAGATCAAAGGAAAAGCAGGAGAGCTTGCTGTCCCAGAAGCCAAGGGAAGCAAGGGTCGAAGAGAGGACAGAATGATGGACTGCACCAAACACCCGGAGAGCTCCAGTGAGATGAGGACTCAGAACTCACCACTGGACTTGACAGCAGGGAGGGAGGCCGTGGATGACCTTGGCACGCTCCCGCCTCATGGGCACGCAACCTGCGCAGTTGCACAGTCCGCTCTTAGCAGGGTCTTGCGCTGGTCTAATGCTCGTCTGTCGCCATCTGGAAACTCCTCTTAAGCAACTTTTTCCAGTGGCTTAGATGATGACCCCTCTCCCAAAAGCTATGCCCACCCGAATATGACCTTATTAGGAGAAAGGGTTTTTGCAGATGTACTGAAGGTAAAGATCTTGAGGTGAGATCAGATTGGATTAGGGTGGCCCCTAAACCTAGCAGCAGATGTCCTAATGAGAGGAGAGCGGGGAAAGACACACAGAGAAGGTGAAGATAGAGGCAGATATTGGAGTGATGCATCTATAAGCCAAGGAGCGCCAAGCGCTGTCTGTGGCCATTGGGAGCTAGAAGAGACACGAGGAATGGATTCCTTTTCAGAACCTCCAGAAGGAACCTACCCTGCTGACACCTTGATTTTGGACTCCCGGCTTCCAGAACTGTGAGAGAATCAATTTCTGTTCTTTTAAGCCACCCGGCGTGTGGTAAGTTGTTACGATGATAACTTTAGGGAAAAAATACACTTTTGAACAGAGAGCGCCACGTATTCACTTTGCCTTGGGCCCTGAAAATGATGTAGCCGGTCCTGCCGCGGCAAGTGTGGATTCTGAGGCTTGGTGGGGTATGAACGTTATTGGAATGTGTTCAAGAGACAATGGGAGGTGAAGAAGTAGAGGCTGCCAGAGACAATTTGAATTCCAGGCAGTCCTGCTGCAAAAGAGGGCACAGAAATGGAGTGGCGGGCTCATGGACGTATATCCAGACAAAACTCTAATTCGAAAAGATACATGCGCCCCTATGTTCATAACAGCACTATTTACAATAGCCAAGACATGGAAACATATATATACACACACACAATGGAATATTAGCCACAAAAAAGAATGAAATAATGTCATTTGCAGCAACATGGATGGACCTAGAGATGATCATACTAAGTGAAGTAAGTCGGACAGAGAAAGATAAATATCATATGATATCACTTTTACATCGAACCTAAAATATGACACAAATGGGAATTCCCTGGCAGTCCAGTGGTTAGGACTTGGCGCTTTCCCTGACCAGTTCAATCCGTGGTCAGGGAACTAGGATCCCACAGGCCTCAAGGTTCGGCCAAAACAAACAAAAAACCAAACAAAAAACTAAAAACTAAAATATGATACAAATGAACATATCTATAAAACAGAAAGAGACTCACAGAGAGAACAGACTTGTAGTTGCCCAGGGGGAGGGGAGTGGGGGAGGGATCGAGTGGGAGTTTGGGATTAGCAGATGCAAACTAGTATATGCAGAATGGATAAACAACGAGGTCCTACTGTATAGCACAGGGAACTATATTCAACTATATTCAATATCCTGTGATAAACCATAATGGAAGAGAATACGGGAAAGTATACATATAAACTGAATCACTGTGCTGTACAGCAGAAACTAACACTACACTGTAAATCAACTGTACTCCAAAAAAAAAAAAAAGAAATGGAGTGGTGGGTAGACGGGGATATTGGATCAAGAAGGCTGTGGTTCTCTTAAAGAGAGGGAACAGCACAGTATGCTTGAATATGGATGGCAATGCTCCATTGAGGGGAGTTAATGATGCAAGAACAGGAGGGGACGCTTGCTTGAGCAAAGTCTTTGAGTACTTCAGAGGAGAATCAATGGCAAATTTTACTTGTTCTCACACACACACACACACAGACACACACACACAATCAGCATTTTGCGTCGTAGTGGAAATGCTGCACCCACACCACACACACAGCAGCAGCCCTCATCACCTGTAAGCTGGCCAAGGGCATTCACATCCATGATCTCGTTCGATTCTCACAAAAGGCCTGGGAGGTAAGAAAGTCATTCCTTTCATGTCCATTTTTCAGATGGAAAAATAGAGGCTCGGAGAGGATAAGTGATGGCCCAAGATCACACAGCCGGTCACCGGCAGACCTAGGGCTCCAATCACAGTAAGGTCTTTCCCTCTCTCCTCGGCTGCCCATTTTAGCCAGTTTTCAAAACTCGAGGAGTGGAGGAAGCAAATTCCTGAGGCATATCCACTTCCGTGAGTATGGAAGCCAATGTGTCTATGGGGGACAAGCTGCTTCTCTCACAACAATGATGGGGCAGCCCTTGGCAGGACTGCCTCCCTGGAGGGGGCCAGTTGGCAGCCAGCAGGGCTCATGAAGAGGACCCACTTGGAGCCGAGAGCCCTGTGAAGGACACTGCAGGGACCCAGGGTTCAACCAGCTCAGGCTGTGTGCCTCTGCCCTGGAGAAGTCCTCCTCTATGCGGCTGCTGAGCAGGCGCGGGCAAAGGGGCACATGAAGCGAGCCCGGGACAGTGGCTGTCGCGTTGAGGCTGTATCGGGACGGCAGTGTGAGGCGCTGCTTGAGGGATGGAAGTGACAAGCTGAGCTGAGTGGCGGGAGTGGGTGGGAGGGTAGTCTATGCTCTGGAGAAAACTGCACATGAACCCTCCTGTGTGACAGTGAACTGAGCAGAGAGATGTCACTTGCAGGCCTGGGAATGGCGGGGGGCACAACAGTGATCCCTGCTGCAGCCTCCTCCTAAGCTAGGAGCTGGGGCTGCAGGGCAAGATGGCTGCACTTGTGCCATCTCGACATCTCGGTGACTTAGCACTCAATGTCTAGTCACCAAAGTCAAGACCAGGAGCGCTGAAGTCCCCTCTCCGGAGGATCTGAGTGGCCCAGATGCTGGAAAGGGAGCCAGAGGGTGGGCAGGGCCAGCAACTCTCCTGCAGGGCCCGTCACAGCCCATCAGGTAGGAGCCGAGGGGCGTGCCGAGGCTGAGTGGCTCGGTTTGCAGGAGGGGAGGGCCAGACACTACTCTCTGAATGACAGCTGAAGCAGACAAGCTCCAGGGAGAGGATGGCGGAACCCAAGGCCAGACAGGAAGCTCACAGCCAAATGGAGATCGTAAACCAAAACCAAACCCCGCTCCCATTAACTAAGGCTTGCCACACGCCAGCATCGTTTGCTGTCTTTGGAGGAACAACTTCAATCTTTAGGACACTGCTAGAAGGCAGACGTAATTATTATGACCTGTCTAGTGGAGGAGGCTGAGGCACAGAACCGTGCAGTGCCTGACAAAGGTCACCTAGTTAAGTCCCCAAGCTGGGATTCAAACCAGGTCTGTCTGACTTCAAAGCCCACTCTGTTCATTCTTTCCTGCAGGGCCGTATAACCAGTAAAATTTTTGTTTGGCCGGGGGGGGGGGGGGGGGGGGGGACTAATCCTAACATTGGGTGGTGGTGGCGTTTGCAGGATCTTAGTTCCCTGACCAGGGATCGAACACATGCCCCCTGCAGTGGAAATGTGGAGTCCTAACCACTGGACCGCCAGGGAAATCCCTATAACGAGTAAATTAAATAAAAGGTGATTTCAGTAAAAGTAAAAATAACTGCCTCCTTGTACTGAGCACCTACTATATGCCAGACGTTGTTCTAAGAGCTTTTACATGCAGTAAAAAAACTCATTTAATTGCCACCACAACCTCAGAAGTAGGTATTATCATCGTTACCACCTTCCTTCTACAAACCGGAAACTCCTTTGTGTAGAATGAGGCAGAGGGCCCAGTTTTTGCAAATTGCCCAAGAGCTCCTGGATGGGGGCCCGGTCACCAGAAAGACCAAGACATGATGAGAAGCTTGGCATTTTTAACCTCAACCCCCATCCTCCAGAGAGTGGAGAGGGGCTGGAAATGGAGTTAATCATGGATCATGCCCGCATGAGGAGGCCTCCATAAAATCCCAATAGTAGGGGGTTCAGGGAGCTTCCAGGTCAGTGAACACATCCACACCGGGATGATGACACATCCCAGCTCCACAGAGACAGAAGCTCCTGCACTCAGTACCCTCCCAGACCTCAGCCTATCTCTTCATCTGGCTGTTCATCTGTATCCTTTATCGTATCCTTTGATAAACCGGTAAACGTAGTTTATCTGAGCTTTGTGAGCCACTCTGGCAAATTAATTGAACCACAGGAGGGGGTCACTGGAACCTCCCAGACCTGTAGCCCATTAGCCTGTTGGCTAGCAGCGGAAGTGATACCCTGGGCTCGCCACTGTCAGCTGAAGTGGTGGGGGGCAGTCTTGTGAGACTGAGTCCTTAACCTGTGGGGTCTGAGGCTATCACTGGTACACAATATCAGAACTGAATTAAATTGTAGAACACCTAGCTGGTGTCACAGAGAATTGTTTGATGTGGGGAAATAAAACACACATTTGGGACTCCCCTGGTGGCACAGTGGTTAAGAATCTGCCCGCCAATGCAGGGGACATGGGTTCGATCCCTGGTCCAGGAAGATCCCACATGCTGCGGAGCAACTAAGCCCATGTGCCACTACTATAAATACATAAATTTATAAAAAAGAAAAAAACAGTCCACCCATTTTGTGACCAGAAGTGAAGTGTTTGGCGTGAGTAGTAAAGGAGACCCACAGGGAAAACATATAG
>NW_006792210.1:34099-38448 GCF_000442215.2 Lipotes vexillifer | reverse complement strand
TCCCTACAGACTGTAGGGGAGGAAAAATTATTTTCCCTTTACCCTTCTAGGTTCTTGGCTGAGACACCCTGTAATAAAAGACAGATTATCAAGGGGAAAAATAAACAGAAGTTTAATAATATATATGCCTCCTGTACACGTGAGAGATAACCAGGAAAACTAACTTCCTGAAATGGCCCAAGCTGCCATCTTAAATACCATCTCCAGCTAAAGACAAAATATATTGGGGGGATGGGGGTGTGGGAAACAGTTTGGGGAGGTTACCAGGAAAAGCACAGTAAACAGTAAACAGTAAACCAGATGAAGGGTGTTATGCAGATTCAAGTCATTGCCTTCTGCATTGATAAGAGTTTCTAGAGATTTAGAGTCACGCTTAGAGAAGTGTGTACAGAGGGGGAGACACCCTTACATGTGGAGACGTCCCTTACAAATGGAAAAGTCTCTTACAAAAGGGTAACTTCCACTCTGTTTTCAGAGCTTCACCTGTGTCTGCTGTTTCTTAAAAATAACCAGGTAGGGCTTCCCTAGGGGCGCAGTGGTTGAGAGTCTGCCTGCTGATGCAGGGGACGCGGGTTCGTGCCCCAGTCCGGGAAGATCCCACATGCCGCAGAGTGGCTGGGCCCGTGAGCCATGGCCGCTGAGCCTGCGTGTCCGGAGCCTGTGCTCCGCAACGGGAGAGGCCACAACAGTGAGAGGCCCACGTACTGCAAAAAAATAAAAAATAAAAAAAATAACCAGGTAAAGATAATCAATATGCCAGTGGGGTGGTATATATATATATATATATATATATATATATATATATATATATATTTATATATTTATATATATATATAAATTTATTTATTTTATTTATTTATTTTTGGCTGTGTTGGGTCTTCATTGCTGCGCGCGGGCTTTCTCTAGTTGTGGCAAGCAGGGGCTACTCTTCTTTGTGGTGCACAGGCTTCTCATTGCGATGGCTTCTCTTGCTGCGGAGCACGGGCTCTAGGCGCGTGGGCTTCAGTAGTTGCAGCAAGAGGGCTTAGTAGTTGTGGCGCACGGGCTTAGTTGCTCCGTGGCATGTGGGATTTTCCCGGACCAGGGATCGAACCCGTGTCCCCTGCATTGGCAGGTTTGGGAAGATACCACATGCCGTGGAGCAAGTAAGCCTGCGCGCCACAACTACTGAAGCCCGCGTGCCACAACTACTGAAGTCGGCGCGCCTAGAGCCTGTGCTCCGCAACAAGAGAAGCCACCACAATGAGAAGCCTGCGCACCGCAACGAAGAGTAGCCCC
This sequence comes from Lipotes vexillifer, assembly GCF_000442215.2. Taxonomy (NCBI): domain Eukaryota; kingdom Metazoa; phylum Chordata; class Mammalia; order Artiodactyla; family Lipotidae; genus Lipotes; species Lipotes vexillifer. The sequence continues at coordinate 37,170 of NW_006792210.1, read as the reverse complement.
CGCTCACAGCAGCTAGAGAAAGACCGTGCGCAGCGATGAAGACCTAACGCAGCCAAAATAAAATAACTAAAATATAAATAAATTTTTTTAAAGAAGGAATTCCCTGGCTGTCCAGTGGTTAGGACTCTGTGAAGGCCCGGGTTCAATCCCTGGTAGGGAAACTAAGATCCCACAAGCTGCACGGTGTGGCCAAAACAAACAAACAAACAAACAAAAATCATGTGTCTTATGGGGTTGGGGGGTAAGAAGAGAGTGGAGGAGGGGTGCCTCCTAGATGCCCCAGCCCTGAGAATGGCTTTTAGCACTACTGAGTCCTTTAAACTCTTCTGTTCGCTTTCCAGAAGCTATTGCAAAATATAACTTTTAATTATAACTTTTAATTGACTCATTTTTATTTCTTTTGAATTCCCACAAAAGTAATACAGGGATACATTTTCCTTGGAGAAAAAGAGAAAACATTACAGATATGACTAAAATCTCCTTGGACACCCCTCTCCCACTCCCGGGCCCATTGAGAAGAGCCCTAGTTATAACCACTGTTAGTGCTTTGTCGTGACCCTTCCAGGGCCTATTCCATGCATTGACATCCATATGCATGAATATATACAGGTACAGAGTAGTGCTTTGTGGGTATTCTTTTACATAAATTAGATCACACTGATTCTTGTTGTTCTGCAACTTGCGTTTGTCACTTACCGGCCCGTCTGGGAGATTAACAAACATCTATTGAGCACTTACCCTGTGCCAGGCACTGTTCTAAGAGCTGGAGAGACTTCAGTGTGCAACACAAAAATTCCTGCCCTCATGGAGCTTACATTCTAAGGGGGGGAATAAAATAAGTGAGTAAAACATATAATACGCTTGGTGATAATGAGTCCTAAGGAGAAAAGTAAAGCAGGGAAGCAGAGAAGGGAAAGTAAAAGAGAGGGGATGGCAGGAGGGGCTGCAATTGTAAATAGAATGGTCAGGGAAGGCCTCACCAAGAAGATCTGCAGGAGGTGAGTGAGCAGATCAACCAGACATCTGGGGAAAGAGCATTCCAGGCCAGGAGCTTGGCTGGCATGTTAAATGAATAACAAAAAGGTCCAACTGATTCCCAGAGCAGGGTGAGTGATGGGGAGAATAGTTGGAGATGAGGACTTTGGCTTTGGCTTTGGAGTAAGATGTAGCCATTGGGCAGCTCTGAGCAGAGAAGTTATGTGATCTGATTTATGTTTTACCGAGAAGTGAGAAGTGGCTGGGTTCTGGATACCCATTGCAGATAGAGCTGACGGGATTTGCTGAGGAATTGTCTGTGGGATGTGTAATGACTGTTGGGGAGGAAAAAACTTTCCTCTACCCTTCTAGGTTTTTCTGGCTGGTCTAGTCATTAAATTGAAGTGTGACAGATTAACAGGAGAAAATCAAATCTTAATTTGGTACTTACAGAAATTCATAGAAATATGAGACTCAAAGAAATGACCAAAGCAGGCAGATTTTATACCTTTTAGACAAAGAAACAATAAATGTGTGAAAAACTGACAAGACAGAGAAACTTAGGCTTGGGTACTAATCGGTGAAGAAACTAAGCAGAGTTTGTTTACACAACACTTACCCTGTGCCAGGCACTGTTCTAAGAGCTGAAGAAACCTCCCTATCTCTGGCAATAAGGATGTCTCTCTACCTCCTGGTGCAGGGAGAGGACCTTTCGCTTGGGAGATGTATTTCCTGTTTTCAGGGGGACAGAGAGGAGGGTCATAGTGTCCTTTCTGCACTGGCTGTTTCTCAGATAACTTTAATTCAAAATAATTAATATGCCAAAGTGGTATATTTAGGGGTGGCCTGCCCGGAACCCTGTCATGACCCCAAGGTTTTTGGTCTGAGTGATTGAAAGCATGGAGTCTCCATTTTGGAAATGAAGAGGATTGTGGGAGGAGCAGGTCTAGGGGGAAGGCATTGAGGATTTGGTGCTGAGCCTGCTAAATGTGATGTGGCAACAAGACATCCAGGTGGTGATGCCAAGGAGGCCTTTGGTTATACAGGTGTGGAGTTCAAGATAGAGGTCCCTCACAAATGAACTCACCTACGAAACAGAAACAGCCCCGCAGACATGAAGATCAGACTTGTAGTTGCCAAGGGAGAGGGGTGTGGGACAGGGATGGATTGGGAGCTTGGGATTAGCAAACTATTACATATGGAATGGATAAACAACAAGGTCCTACCGTAGGGCTTCCCTGGTGGCACAGTGGTTAAGAACCCGCCTGCCAATACAGGGGACACGGGTTTGATCCCTGGTTCGGGAAGATCCCACATGCTGCGGAGCAACTAAGCCCGTGAGCCACAACTACTGAAGCCCGTGCGCCTACAGCCCGTGCTCCACAACAAGAGAAGCCACCACAATGAGAAGCCCGCACAGCGCAACGAAGAGTAGCCGCCGCTCGTCACAACTAGAGGAAGCCTGTACGCAGCAACAAAGACCCAACACAGCCAAAAATAAATAAAAATAAAATAAAATTTTTTTAAAAGGCCCTACTGTATAGCACAGGGAACTATATTCAATATCCTGTGATAAACCATAATGGAAAAGAATATGAAAACAATGTATATATATGTATAACTGAGTCACTTTGCTGTACAGCAGAAATTAACACAACATTGTAGATCAACTATACTCCAAAAAAATCATTAAAAAAGAAAAAGATAGAGGTCCCTGCTGGAACTATGACTGTGGGAGTTGTCCAGTATACAGAGGCAAGAACCGTATCCAGTACATATTTAAAGCCATGGTCTAGATGAGACCACTAGGAAACACTAGGAAAGAACAGAGATCTGAAGACACAGCCCCGGGGCACTCCACGATTTACAAGTCAGGAGATGAGGAGGAAACTGCCAAGGAGTCTGAGAACCGGGGAGGTAGGAGAAAAGCCAGAGAGTGTGGTGTCCCGGAGGAGGAAGAGGAAAAGGTCAACTTTGTCAGTTATGCAGATGGGACCAGTCACAGGAAGATGGAGAAAACTGACCCTTGGATTTGGCAGCATGTAAGTTGTTGATGATCACATAGGGAAAACCTCAGTCTTTTTCCTTCTTATGTA
>NW_006792210.1:30301-34011 GCF_000442215.2 Lipotes vexillifer | reverse complement strand
GTAGGGAAAAACCCAGTTCTTCCCCACTGTGTGTTTCTTCCCTGTATGTCTCCTTTACCTACAAAGGGAACATTTCACTTCTGACACTTCTGGTCACCAAATGTGTGTCTGTTGGGGGGTGTTCCCCACACCAACAAGCAATTCTCGGACACCAGTGGGGTGTCCAATTCAACTCAATTCTGATACTATTTACCCGGAGATAGCATTAGATTCCACGGGTTAAGGGCTCAGTTCCACAAGACTGCCACACACACATCCAACTTCAGATGCCAGTCACAGGCCAAGGTTATCACCTGTGCTTCTGACCAACCAGCTATAGATCAGAGGTTCCAATGACCCCCTTCTTTGGTTTGATTAATTTTCTAGAGCAGGTCACAGAACTCAGGGAAACACATTTACAGTTTATCAAAGGATATGATAAAGGCTACAGAACAGCCAGATGAAGAGATACATAGGCTGAGGTCTGGGAGGATCCCAAGTGCAGGAGTTTCTGTCCCTGTGGAATTGGAATGTGTCATCCTCCCAGTATGGATGTGTTCACCAATCTGGAAGTTCCCCGAACCCCCTACTACTGGGATTTTATGAAGGCTTTCATAAATTTTATGGGCATGATCCATGATTAACTCCATTTCCAGGCCCTCTCCCCTCTCTGGAGAATGTGGGAGGAGCTGAAAATCCCAAGATTTTAATCATGGATTGGTCTTTCTGGTGACCAGCCCCCATCCAGGAGCCATCCAAGACCCCACCCAGAATCACTTCAGTAGAACAAAAGATGTTCCTCATTGCTCTCGTCACCTAGGAATTTATAAGTTTTAAGAGCCCTGTGTCAGGGATGGGGTCAAGGACAGATGTTAGAACAAAAGATGCTCCAAGTATTCTTATCACTTAGGAAATTCTGAGGTTTTTAGGAGCTCTGTGCCAGGAACCATGACAGAGAGCAATATATATATATTCTCTATTATCTCACAGTGATCTTAACAAGAACAACTTTGGTGGAGTGGAGGGGACAAAAGCCAGTTTAGAGAGTATGTAAAAGAGAGAGTTGGAGGACATAGACTGGGTAGGGGGAAGCAAATGCAGATCATGATTCTGCAAGCGTTAGAAAAGGGGAAGGAGAGAAATGGGGCAATAGCTAGAGGAAACCATTTTTCTTTTTCTTCGATTGGAGCTTAAACAGCATATTTGTGTGGTGATAGAAAAGATCCAGTAGAGAGGGAAAAAAATGACACAGGAGAGAGAGGGCAACTGCTAGAGCAAGGTCCTGAGGTAAGTGAGAGGGAATGACATCGAGTGCCAACAGGTCTTGGCCGAAACTCAGTATAGAATCTTCATCCCTAAGGGTTGGAAAAGACCTTAGAGGTGATTACTCCAACTTTCTTCCATATGCAGTAATTCCCCCACACAGCCTCCCAGAAAATGCCGGTCCAGCCTTTGCCTGAACATCTCCAGTGATGATGAACTGACTACCTCCCAAAGCAGCTGTTTCCATTTATGACCCCTATAGTGGTTAGGTACCTCTTCATAACTATACTGCCCCACAGTCTGCCTCTCTGTCAGTTTCACCCACTGGACCAGGCTCCGTGCTCCAGGACCACAGAGACTGATAGTAATATCAATTGCTAAGCATTTTGCAGATTTCAAGCACTCTTTTATAGACCCCCTCTCACTGGATCCTTACAGCACAGGGAGGAAGGTATTATCTTCCAAGCCACTGCACCGATGAAAAAACTGAGGCTCAAGGAGATTAAGTGACCAAAGAGAGGAGGCCTAGTAAATTGCAGAGCAATGACTTCAACTGAGGGTTCCTGAATCCATAGCCCACACTTTCCACTCCTCCACTCTACCTTAAGTCCCCTCCTCTCTCCCACAGGCCAGCCGTCTGTTTTCTTGTTTGTTTGTTTGTTTGTTTGTTTTGCGGTACGCGGGCCTCTCACTGTTGTGGCCTCTCCCGCCGCGGAGCACAGGCTCCGGACGCGCGGGCTCAGCGGCCATGGCTCACGGGCCCAGCCGCTCCGCGGCATGTGGGATCCTCCCGGACCGGGGCACGAACCCACGTTCGCTGCATCGGCAGGCGGACTCTCAAGCACTGCGCCACCAGGGAAGCCCAGCAGACTGGTTTTTTAAAGGCAGCTGTCATGTTCCCTGTGAGCCTTCTCCTCCAGCTAAACATTCCCAACTTTCAATCACTTCTCACCTGAAGTCCCTTCACTGCTGGTCACCCCTGTAGATGGGTTCCAAAAACTGAGCACAATATTCTTCTTGTGTCCCCACCCGCTTTGCTCTGGGCGCTGTCCTGCCATTCCCACAGCCTGGAATCCAATTCCTGCCTTGGGAAAGAAGCCTCACCAATCTGTTGTCTTACTCGTTTTTCACTCATAAATATGAATAACTTGTATATGTGTTTTTGGTCTCTTTTGTTCCTTTACAAAATCTTCTGTCCCCAGGACCCCTGAGAAACAAGTGTTCTATGAGCACAGAAGGAGGTGCATGAGGCAGCCCTGACATTTAATTATAATTTGAAATGTGTGGAGAAATGTGAACCCTACCCGACTTGCTAGATTAGGCATGTGGGCCCTATCTGTCTTCGGAAGGAGTGTGTCCTCCCTCTGGACCTTGATGAATGAAACCATGTCGGGTTATTGCATCCGCCTGGATTTCCAGCAGCTCTGAGCGTCTGGCAGACAGGAAACAAATCAACTGACTATTCTTCCCAGCCCGCTCTTGCCAAACTGGCTGCCAGGGGACCCTAGGAACAGAACTCCTGATGATGCCAGCTGGCCAACTGGAAAGGGTGGCCAAACTGGGGCGGGTTCTTCCTTGTGCCTTCAGGGAGCAGCTAAACTTCCAAAAGAATGGGAACCACCCCGATAGGTATTACTGAACTGGCGGCTCCAGGGTCTTAGTGCACCCAGCAGGCAGTTGACCTTAATCCCTCAACTGTCCTGGCAGGGCCAGGCAGGGTTGCTTTTCTTCCAGGGATTGGCAACCTGTGGCATGTTTGCCAAAGCTGGCGCGCAAATCCATTAGCAATGGCACTGCGACCAGCCGCGATGCTCTCTCCTTCTCTGTCTCCCTGCTCTTCCCTAGCCACCCACTGGAAGAGCTGACCCAGGGACAGTGTCTTCTCTTGAAAGCCCGTGCCCAGCTTGAGGTCCTCCTTGCCCCTCTACCAACCTGGACCAAACCCCCAGCACATCGAACAAAGGGATCATGCTCTTAGCAGACCAGTCGTGAGGGACTGCCCACACCTGCCCTAACAATAGGTGAAAGTAGACAGAGAGGGTATCATGCTTAGTGAAATAAGTCAGACAGAGAAAGACAGATACTGTATGATCTCACTTATATGTGGAATCTAAAAAATACAGCAGACTAGTGAATATAACAAAAAGAAACAGACTCACAGATATAGAGAGCAAACAGTGGGGAGAAACAGGGGAGACGGACAAGATAGGGGCAGTGGATTAATAGGTACAAACTACTGTGTATAAAATAAATAAGCTACAAGGATATATTGTACAGCACAGGGAATATAGCCAATATCTTTTATAGTAACTATCTTTGGAGTATAACCTTTAAAAACTGTGAATCGCTAGGTTGTAAACCTGAAACTTATATAATAGTATACATCAACTATACCTCAATTTAAAAAAAAAAAGAAAGAGGGCTTCCCTGGTGGCGCAGTGGTTGAGAGCCCACCTGCCACAACAGTG
>NW_006792210.1:14615-30291 GCF_000442215.2 Lipotes vexillifer | reverse complement strand
TAAAAAAAAAAAAAAAAAAAAAAAAAAAAAAAAGTCTCCAAGATCAGAGTTTTCTCCCCTATCACGCTCCCGCACATCTGAGATCTCCACCATTCAAGCCAATCCTTCAGGTTAAGACATTGAAGCCCCCTATCACGAGGCAAATATTTCAGAGCATAGGCTTTTGGCTGAACATCTGCCCCTTGAGCCAGACTGCCTGGGTTTGAATCCCAGCTCCACCACATGCTAGCTGTGCAAACTTGGGCAAGTCACTTAACCTCTTAACTTCTCTGTGCCTTAGTTTCCTCATCTGTAAAATGGGGGTAATAATGGAACCTGCTCACAAGGTTAGTTTGGGGATTCAATGAGCTAATACATGTAAACTTGGAGCAGTGGCTGGCACATAGGAAGTGCTCACCAGATGTTAACTGTTATCATTATGATGGGGTCACATTGTAAAGGGCCTTGAATGGGAGGCCAAGGAACAATGCAGGCTCAGGTCCTGCCTGGTTCCCAGACTCCTCCTCCCCCTCCATGACTGGAGCCACTCTCTGAGGATCAACCAACCCTCTAGCTACAGACTCAGCCCAGCCCCAGGCTCTAGCTCAGAAGGATGTCAGCAGTTCCAGCCCAGCATTCTGGGGTTCTGCCTGGGGTCATTCTTACTACTGGACCAGCCCTGACTTCAGACCTCAGTTCTGACAACTGGGCAGCCCCCTTGCTCCTGAGGCCCAGCCCCACATCCCATCATGCCTCAGTTCTGGTTGCTAAATCCTTGCCTTTTCCCCTGTGATTGCTTTGGGGACCTTTAACCTAGATGAGAAATTGAGATGTAAGTCGTATGAGAACCACTCAGGATACTATATGATGAAATGTTGGGTGTGACAGGCAACAAGGATGCTGTGAAGAGGGAAGTGATTAGGATTAGAGCTGCCTGGAGGAAGCAGATCTGTGATAGGTAGCATCTGTGCTGGCAGAAGGTGGAAGGGAAAAACAAGTCTGGTCACCTGCCTAGGCCTTTAGCTTAGGCCCCTAAAGCTCACTTTACAATCTTGTTCTGGTTCCCAGAGCCTCACTGCCTGTCCTGTCCCACAGCAGTTAACTGGGTCATGTCCTATATCTGGAGAGATGGCAATGCCTACCGAAACTGAGCACAGCAGTGGCATCTCTGCATCAGAGGATGTCACAGTGATGCCCTTTGTTTCCTTTTTTAATTCGTATTTATTTATTATTATTATTTTAATGTATTTATTTATTTTTGGCTGTGTTGGGTCTTCACTGCCGCGTGCGGGCTTTCTCTAGTTGTGGCGAGCGGGGTCTACACTTCGTTGCAGTGCGCGGGCTTCTCACTGCGGTGGCTTCTCTTGTTGTGGAGCACAGGCTCTAGGGCGTGCGGGCTTCAGTAGTTGTGGCACGCAGGCTCAGTAATTGTGGCTCGTGGGCTCTAGAGCACAGGCTCAGTAGTTGTGGTGCACGGGCTTAGTTGCTCCGCGGCATGTGGGATCTTCCCGGACCAGGGCTTGAACCCGTGTCCCCTGCATTGGCAGGCGGGTTCTTAACCACTGCACCACCTGGGAAGGCCCTGATGCCCTTTGTTGATGGATAGTCATTGGAGAACTCCTGAGGGATCCCTTGAAATAAAAATGAGTCTGGATCTTCCAAGCCAGCATCATTATCATTTAAAGCCGATAGCCTCATTCTTCTTGGAGGCTTCCCAAAAGGAACAAGATCAGGCCTTTACTGTCTTTCACAAACCCTCAGCATCAGGTTCAACTTGGGGTGAACCAAGTCTTTCCCACAATCCTTTGGGAACCATTTGCAGGCAACTCACCCCCTCCCCTGGCTCGGAACTGACAACTCTTGCTCTCACAGGGACAGATCATGGGCATGGATAGTGGACAGGATTTGTCTCTACCTGTGCTTCTCAAACTAACTGTGGTGAAAGATAGGTTATTTGGTTTTTAAATTTCCAATCTGTCATGAACAGATACTATTGTAAAAGTTTTTAAAAAATGAATCATGCACTTGGATGCTGCAGCAGTATCAAAGTTGTGTAAACGTTGCCAAGCTCTCAATGTCCTTTCTTATCTCTTTGGACTGGCATCTGTCCACAGACCACACCATTCTTGGCCTCTCTGGACTCCATGTGCTCAATGAGGAGATGCTGGCAGATGGATGTGGACTCCCCAAGAAAGGCTGGCTCTGGGAGATTCTGCCCATTCCCTGACCAAAGCAATGACGGAAGGGAGGCCAGACTCTGCTAGAAGATCTGCCACTTGCTAGCAGCCCCCGGTGACCTTGGACAAGTTACCAACCTCTCTGAGCCTCAGTTTCTACAGCTGTAAAATGAAGATAATGTCTAACAGTACCTTTCTCATGAGGCTGTTGTGAGAGTTAAATGAGATATAATACATGGAAAGCAGTTGGCACAGTGCCTGGCACTGTCTACTAGAGGCTACACTGTGTATTGGTTAAGAGCCCAGGTTTGGGAGTCATTCCATTTTTGGAGTGCCAGCACGGCCACCTACTCCATTTTGTCATCTGAAAAATGGACGTACCACTTGGGGCTCCCTCACAGGGCCGTGAAGAGGGTTCAGTGCTTGGCTCTAGGTCTTGCACATAGTAAGTGCCCGATGACTGGTGGTTAGATCCCAGTTTTGCCAGTATCCTCCTTCTAAGCCTGACCCCTACTCTGCCATAGACCACGCAGAGGGAAACGTGCCCCTAGCTGGGAGAGTAAGATCATTAGTCTTCCCTCCTTCTGCTGTCTGAAACCAGAAACTATGTGTCACTGAACCAGCCAGAATCTTTTGGTTGTAATAGAGGGGGCGTGGGCACTGGAACCAAGCAGACCTGTTTGAATACTGGCTCCATCACGTACTAGCTGTGTATCCTCGAATTCATTTCTTCACCTGTTGGGACCTCGGTTGTCTCATTTGTAAAATGGAACAAATGCAATAAACCAGTTGTCTCTAAAGTGAGGAGTATAAGATGATTCACTGAGGTGTGGGAAGAAAATATTACAACTTTTATTTAAAGTTATTTTGTAACAAAAGGATAAAAGAAATTAAACTGTAATGTACCCAAGACATGCGGTGACACTGGCACCCTCATTTGGTCTATTTGTAACATGGCTACTGATGGGTATCCTGAAGGAGGAATGGGAATTTCACAACACAGAAGGGTTTGATGGTGGCGTCCACCCTCTTTGGTTTTATTTTTAGCCTATTGCAAAGTTCTGCAATGTCTGTGTTGGGTTGTGAATTTGCAGATTATATCATCTGGTTTTAACTAAACCAGTCCTCCCCAAATGGAAAACTGGCTTGCAAAGATTCCAACAAATAAACCACAGCCTGAATGAAGATACTATGAAGAATACAAGGACAAGTAGGCAACAGGAAAATGGCAGAACTGATTCATCTCCCATTCCTAGTATAAGTTTTCCATCAGCCCCATTCCAAAATAAAAACAATGAACAAATTGGTTCTGATAAGAAATCAGCCAAAAAAAAAAAAAAAAAGAAAGAAAGAAAAAGAAAACATCAAGAAAGCTACTTAGGGAAGTCCCTGGCGGTCCAGGGGTCAGGACTCGGCACTCTCACTGCCGGGGCCCGGGTTCAATCCCTGGTCGGGGAACTGAGATCCTGCAAGCTGTGAAGCACAGCCAAAAAAAAAAAAAAAAAACAAAGGAATGAAAAGAAAAAAAGAAGTTCAACTTGAAAAAAATGAAAGCTAATTAAAGTATGGTTCACGTCCATTTTGTTAATAAACTCACTTTAAGTGTGTACTTTGCCTTGATATATTAGCTAATAATGATATGAAGCTATAGTGATTAGCAAGATCTTTAAAATCTAAGCATCCATTTAACTGATCAATGGCGGTAGACATTAAGATGGTGATTACTTTTTGTGGCAGTTTTGAAACATGTCTGGAAATTCTCCTTTTGAGGGGAGGAATCTGTTTCCTTCACTTGAATCTGAGTGACCAACATAGTATGGTGGAAGTGATGCTAGATCATAGACCACATAGAGAGGCCACCTATACGTGTTCTGGCCAGCAGCTCCAGCTGAGGTTCCAGCCAGCAGCCATCATAAAATGATGGACATGAGGAAAGACATCTCCAGAAGATTTCAGCCGTCAGGTGTCCAGTCATCCCCAGCCATTGTGCCTTCCCAGCCAATCCCCAGAGGCCATCCCCATGTGCCCTGTCTGAATTCTTGACCTACAGAATCCATGAGCATAAAAAATGGCCATTTTTCACTACATTTTGGGGTGATTCATTACACAGCAATAAGAACTAAAGGGGTAATGAAAGGGAGGGGGAGCACAAAGGAGACTTCTGGGTGCTATGATATTCTTTTTTTTTTTTTGGCTGCGCCGCCCGGCTTGCAGGATCTTAGTTCCCCGACCAGAGATTGAACCTGGGCCACGGCAGTGAAAAGACCAAGTCTTAACCACTGAACCGCCCGGGAATTCCCGATATTCTATTTCTTGACCTGGCTGCTGGTTATACAAGTGTGTTCAGTTTGTAAAAATTTTTCAAGCTGTACACTTGTGATTTGTACACTTTTCTATACGTATGTCATAGTTTCTTTAAGTTTACATGAAAAAACTGGGCATCCGGGACATAAAAATAAATCTCTACTTTTTTTCTTTTTTTTTTTGCAGTACGCAGGCCTCTCACTGTTGTGGCCTCTCCCGTTGCGGAGCACAGGCTCCGGACGTGCAGGCTCAGCAGCCATGGCTCACGGGTCCAGCCACTCCGTGGCATGTGGGATCTTCCCGGACTGGGGCACGAACCGGTGTCCCCTGCATCGGCAGGCGGACTCTCAACCACTGCGCCACCAGGGAAGCCCTCTACTATTTTTTAAATCAATGTTTAATATCAAGTGATTTTCAATATAGTACTTTATTAGATCTCACTAAACATAAAGATACATGCTTAGAAGCTTTGTTTGAAGTTTCATACTAAATAAAGAAAAATGAAAGTTCACAGATCCCTTTAGGGAACCACTTGTTTTTCCCATCATGGTAAAAATGGGCAAAATAAAACCATGTGAAACAACATGATGACAAACTAAACTCCAGTCTTTTGTCAGCAAATACTGTTGGAAGGCATCTAGAAAACACCGCTGAATATTTGAACAAACATTATTAGAATAAATGATAGAGTTTGGGAGGTTTGCTGTACAGCTGGATAAAATCTTTCTAACATTTTCAGCTTTGTATTTGCTAGATTCTGTCCCAGTAATGAAATCCACAAAGAACTACTTTTTTGTGGGCTACTAAAGGAAAGATATAAAGACCAAGATATAGTATGTACAAAAAATGATTGGTTTAATTTTTTTTAATTTTTATTGGAGTATAGTTGATTTACAATGTTGTGTTAGTTTCAGGTGTACAGCAAAGTGAATCAGTTATACATATACATATATCCACTCTTTTTAAAATTCTATTTCCATATAGGTCATTACAGAGTACTGAGATGGTTTAATCTTTTTAAAATGCCTTACAGAAAAAGTGGAAATGCAGTTTTTTACTCTAATGAAGTGCTGTTTTGACAGGAATATTTTTCAAAAGGTGGGGGTGAATTTCAAGGTAAGTTTACTGAAAAAGTTGGCAACCTTTCACAGCAAAGATATTGAAGCCTGGAATGTACAAACTGCTATAGGATTCACCAATATCCTACAGAAACTAGACTTTTGAAATGTTCATAGTACTCTATTTTATAACAAGGTAGGGAGTGACACTCCCTTTGTCACTTCCCTACCACACAGAGGTTAGCTGGTTATTTTGTGGCAAAGTCCTTAAAAGAGTTTTCAGGGCTTCCCTGGTGGTGCAGTGGTTGAGTCCGCCTGCCGATGCAGCGGACACGGGTTTGTGCCCCGGTCCGGGAAGATCCCACATGCCGCGGAGTGGCTGGGCCCATGAACCATGGCCTCTGAGCCTGCGCGTCCAGCCTGTGCTCCGCAACGGGAGAGGCCACAACAGTGAGAGGCCCGCGTACCGCAAAAAAAAAAAAAAAAAAAAAAAAAAAAAAGAGTTTTCAAACTAAAAGATAGCTTCCTTTCACACAAAGGTACATGTTTCAAATATACTGAACTTTTCTGTGGTGTTCTTTAACACTCAGTGGCTATTTTTTAAAAACCATGATCATAAACACACTCAATATAGCTCTTCACGGTTAAGTTGATATTTTAACAATGAGTGAGAAAATAACTGCTTTGGACGGAAACTCAGCTCATGGAGAGAACATTTGGAGAACAGATATTTCTGTTTTCATTGTTATGTAATTTTATTGCCAAAAATGATTAAGTTGCATACCTAGAAAACCTCTCATATCTACACACTTAAAACCTGGGACTGAAAATATCTACCCTGAAAATGTCTTTCAAATGTAGAGTTTTGATGGATTTTGAACACATTTGTTAAAAACACAAAAGTGCAGCAAGTGCTGATTGGTTGGCAAGAACAAATGATTGGCATCAGGAAAGGTGATGGTTTACCAGCTGAATTTCATCAAAAGCTGTTGCATAATTGGCGGGTGGAATAGGAAAAGGAGAATCATGACGATGTGGTAAACTCAGCCCATGGAATTTGTCTTCCACTGAGAGCTGTGCATCTTTTTCAGACATCTTCTTCATCTATGACAGCCGCTGAAACCAAGTGCTGAAATAAAAACTTAGAACCACACCTTCACATAGCTGTATTATAGCACATAATTATAGCTGTATTACTGTATTACTATATTAACCCAAGATTTTTTTTTAATGAAGCATATGTGATCACATTCTCTGTAGGAAAAAATGTATTCATAACATTTTATTTATTTATTTATTTTTGGCTGCATTGGGTCTTTTTTTTTTTTTTTTTTGCGGTACACGGGCCTCTCACTGTTGTGGCCTCTCCCGTTGCGGAGCACAGGCTCCGGATGCGCAGGCTCCGCGGCATGTGGGATCTTCCCGGACTGGGGCACGAAGCCGTGTCCCCTGCATTGGCAGGCAGACTCTCAACCACTGAGCCACCAGGGAAGCCCTGCATTGGGTCTTGAAATGCACAGACTTCTCATTGCGGCGGCTTCTCCTGTTGTGGAGTTCAGGCTGCAGGCGCGCGGGCTTCAGCAGTTGTGACTCACGGGCTCCAGAGTGCAGGCTCAGCAGCTGTGGTTCAGGGGCTTAGCTGCTCCACAGCCTGCGGGATCCTCCCGGAACAGGGCTCGAACCCGTGTCCCCTGCATCGGCAGGCGCACTCCTAACCACTGCGCCACCAGGGAAGCGCTCATAACATTTTAGTGAGAGTCAAAATAGTTTTTTGTACTACAAATATTATAAAAAGTTTAAACTGTTTGAAAATACTGTTTATTTCATCCTTGTCTCATCCTTTTAAAATGTCCTTTTTGTGTATGCTTTAGAACATACATAATGTATTAGTAGAGTAACACATGCACATGATTTTATAAAACACTCAAGTACTGAGAATACTTGTCAAAATATTTTTAGTAGAGGGGTGTGCAATCGAAAAAGTTGGGAGGACTTCCCTGGTGGCGCAGTGGTTAAGAATCCGCCTGCCAATGCAGGGGACATGGGTTCGATCCCTGGTCCGGTAAGATCCCACATGCCTCAGAGCAACTAAGCCCGTGCACCACAACTACTGAGCCTGTGCTCTAGAGCTCGCGAGCCACAACTCCTGAGGCTGCGAGCCACAACTACTGAGCCCACATGTCACAACTACTGAAGCCTGCACACCTAGAGCCCGTGCTCTGCAACAAGAGAAGCCACGGCAATGAGAAGCCCGGGCACTGCAACGATGAGTAGCCCCCGCTCGCTGCAAGTAGAGAAAGCCTGCACGCAGCAACGAAGACCCGATGCAGCCAAAAATAAATAAATTTAAAAAAAAAGTTGGGAGACCACTAATTGAATAGTGCCTATCTTGTTTTAGGGCATCAACCAGGTCATGAATGCAATGTGCTCGGCACATATTAAGTCCTCAGTGAGTATTGGCTCTTTGGCTCTTATGATATCCTCTATATGAGTGATGCATTAGAGGCAGTGTGAAATGATGGTGAAAAGCAAGAGCCTTGCAGTCAGGCAAAGTTGGATGCGTTCCCCTGCCACTTACTAACTGAGAGAATGTGACCAATGAACTTCACAGGACTTCCCTGGTAGCGCAGTGGTTACGAATCTGCCTGCCAATGCAGGGGACACGGGTTCGAGCCCTGGTCCACGAAGATCCCACATGCCTCGAAGCAACTAAGCCCGTGTGCCACAACTACTGAACCTGTGCTCTAGAGCCCACGAGCCACAACTACTGAGCCCGCGTGCCACAACTACTGAAGCCCACGCACCTAGAGCTGGTGCTCCGCGACAAGAGAAGCCACCGAAATGAGACACACACACACCGCAACCAGAGAAAGCCCACGTGCAGCAACGAAGACCCAATGCAGTCAAAAATAAATAAATAAATTAATTAATTAAAAAATCCTTTCTCCTTCCCACTTCCTTTAAAAAAAAAAAAAAAAACTTCGCTGGGCCTCAATTTCTCATTAGTCCCCATCTCTTAGAGTTGTTATAAAGATTAAGAGAGATAATGCACTCTTTTGGTAACAGCTTCATTGAAATATAATTCACATACCATAAATGTCACCATTTTAAAGTGTACCATTCAGTGAGTTTTAGTATGTTCACAAGGTTGTACAACCACTGCCAATATCTAATCCAGAACACTTTCATTACCCCAGAAAGAAACCTGTGCCCATTAGCAGTCACTCTCCATGCTCCCTTCCCCTCCCCTACTCCCCCAACCTAGCCTAGGCAACCACTAACTTACTTCCTGTCTCTGTGGACTTGCCTCTTCTGGACATTTCATATAAATGGAATCAGACTATATGTGGTCTTTTGTGTCTTGCTTCTTTCACTTAGTACAGTGCTTTCAGAGTTCCTCCATGTTACATGTAGGAAGCATCATTACTTAATTCCTTTTTATTACTGGATAATATTCCATTGCATGGATATACCACATTTTGTTTATCCCCTCATCAGTTGATGGACACTGGGGCTGTTTCTACCTTTTGGCTATTGTGAATAGTGATGCTATGAATACTCGTGCGTGATAAGGCATGTTTAATGCTCAGCACAGGGCCTGCCAGGCACCTAAGTGCTCAATACCAGCAGGTGGTTGCTCTCCTTATTATTAGGGAGTGCTACATTGGGAGATTTGGGACCCAGAGTGCCTGGATGTCAAAAAGGGTAGGTGAAAGTCACCAAGGACCGCATTCACTTACTGCACAGTATCACTGAGAGCTGGCCCTGCCCACCCCACCCAAATAAGTAAGGCAGTGTGACACAGAGGCATGAGCACAGACCCGGCTCCACCACTTTTGAGCTGTGTGATGCCGGGCAAGTCACTTAACCTCTCTCAACCTTGTGTGTAAGTTGGATATAATTAGTCTTGTCTACATACCTCACAGGCTTGCTGCCTGGGTCAAAGAGATAAGTTAAAAGTATGGGGCTTCCCTGGTGGTGCAGTGGTTGAGAGTCCGCCTGCCGATGCAGGAGACGCGGGTTCGTGCCCCAGTCCGGGAAGATCCCACGTGCCGCGGAGCGGCTGGGCCCGTGAGCCGTGGCCGCTGAGCCTGCACGTCCGGAGCCTGTGCTCCGCAACGGAAGAGGCCACAACAGTGAGAGGCCCGCTACCGCAAAACAAAAAAACAACAACAACAACAAAAATTGAAAGCACTTTGAAAACCATAAAGCATTATTATTCCAAACCTTACATATTACAGAAACTAACGGCTCTCGAATAGAGTAAGGAAGCACTTTGTTCCGCTCACCATTCTCCCTCTCTCTCCAGATGGTTCACATTCTCTTCAACATGACACCCTGGCCTTCTCACCACAGCCCCTGATGCTAGTAACCTCTTTCCTTGCATCTACTTAGGAGCCAAGAGTGAGCAGCCTGATCCTGGGTAAAAACCTAAATTCACATCAAGAAAAAGCCTGCCATGTCTCTATTTCCAGGTAGAAATCTGTGCGACCTTTCCGGTTTTCTCAATAGCTAGCTGGTTAGAGCGCCCTCGTGTGTCTCCACGTGGTAATACCTGAGGTCTTTCCTAAGAGGTGACTTTTTCATCGCAGCCTCAGTAAAAGGTGTAATGGAAATTTTTTTCTCGTCACACTTCATGGCCCATGCTTGACACTTGGACTCCAGTTAAGCCATTGCAGCCCGAGTCTTGGGCAGGTTTCCTGCTTGCGCTCAGGCCTAAAGATTTCTTCCTGCTCCCTGCCCACACCTTTCTCCTCAGTCATTTTGAAAAACCCTGGTCTCACCGTTCACAGATGTCAACTTGGTTTTACCACCTTCTATTATTCCAAGCTTACCCAACTCCCAAAGTAAGATCATGTTTTTCTAAAAAGGGAAGAAAGTAAATCCAAAATAATAGAAAAGGGTGTTTTAAGTGTTTACTATATATGATTTGCTCTATAGTCTAAGGAAAAGGTATCGAGAATGTTAAACCTTTCACAGGGGTCTCCTCATGGAAAGCCCTGACACTAGGGAAGGGGTAAATGATGATCAGAGACAGTGATGTCTGGCAGTGCATGCTTGCGTGCGCGCACACATGAACACATGTTTACACACTCTCACAGTCACACGCTCTTCTGCTCAGGGAGCTTTCTCTCTCGTGGCTTTCTCTCTCACTGAGAATCATGTGATGATATCAGCTCAGGTCTTTGGAGGAAAGAAAACTTATATTTTATATCTGGAACCTCAAGAATGTTCCCTGCAGGGACTTCCCTGGTGGTCCAGTGGTTAAGACTGCACACTTCCATGGCAGGGGGCGTGTGTTCAGTCCCTGGTTGGGGAAGTAAGATCCCACATGCCACGCGGCGTGGCAAAAAAAAAAGAAAAGTTCCCTGCTTCCTCCATCAGCTACCGTTATGAAAGCCTGAGGGACTTTACTTCCCATATTCCACACATTCCCCTCATGCCTGCTCTGCATCCATGGATTTTTCTGAATCCATGAGCCCCATTGGCAAACTCCACTGCGAGCCAAAGATACACGTGCTTTTGGCTTCACCCCAGGAGCATGTTCCTGAAAAGTTGCGGGCAAATTAAATTTTTTGCAGGTCAGTTATGATTCCCCACCGGCTTGCAATGAGACTTCTGAGCTGCGCTCTCTTCTCCTCAAGATTGATTTTCAACACTCCAGCTTGAAGTTTCTCTGCCTCTTGCCATCCTCCCTGACAGTTAAACGTCATCTGGAAAATGAAGAACCTGACCAAGGAACATTAAGAACTCTCGGATAGTCCAGGACCTATAAAAAAATACACTGGAGAGGCTGCCATTTGGAAAAGATACCAGGTACCACCATTCAAAATGCAAACGCTCACCCTACATCCAACTTTTGGAGAGGCTGTTTCCAAGGGCTTGAGGGGTTTTGCCCCACTCCCTTGGAGGGGGAGCAGCTGCCTCAGGGGATGGGCATTTTCAGTTTAGGAGGATCTTTACTACCCCTTCTGCTTTCTGCTCTCTTCACCCCACTCCCAGGTGTCAGATTCCAGAGACCTGTTGACTGAAGAAAAACACACAACCCAAAAGTTTCAGGTTATGTTTTATTCAGCGGACTTACTGAGGACTATAGCCTGGGAGGCAGCCTCTCAGAGAGCTCTAAGGAACTGTGCCAAAGAAGTAAAGGAGGAGCCACGATATACGGGAGTTTTTGCAAGAAAAAATAAAAACCTGTGTTCAAACATCAAAGACTACAGCTAATCACAGAAAACAGACATCTCATAGTAGTGATTTTAGCCTCCCCCCCTTTTTTTTTGGCCATGCCATGCAGCTTATGGGATCTTAGTTCCCCGACCAGGGATTGAACCCAGAGCCCTCAGCAGTGAGAGCATAGAGTCCTAACCAATGGACCACCAGGGAATTCCCTAGCCCTTTTCTCTGTATGGCAAGATGCAAGAGTCTGGGCTCATGGAAATTATTCCTTAGATAAGCATCTTAACTATCTAGGGCCAGTATCCTGTTTTTTTCCATCCTGAGTTCCCCTCAGGGCGCGCTGTGGGACGGTGGGGGACGGTGGCTGCAGGGGCTCCTGGCTTGATGGCAGTTGACTTTCATTGTTCACTGGACTAGCAGGCAGCATTCTTTGTTTACTGGAATGGCAGGTGATACTCTTTGTCTACAGACCCTCTCTCCTGAAATAGAGATGGGTGCTGTGGTCCCGGGGAACCATGTATGCAACTGGTGACCTAGACAAAGCACCTGGTAAGTAAGGAGTTGCTAGGGAAGCACCTTGGCTTTGGTCTCTGGCAACAGTTAAGCAAGGGCACGTGCGCCCTGGGTCTGTGATGCTGGTCAGGCGACTGCCCTTGCAGTCTTTGAACCGGAACCAGAGATATTATTAGTGCTGATAGCGAAAGGAACTGCCTGCTTAGTGGCGAGGAAAATTAATAGTCCAAGCGTTCTCCCATCCTGCATCTCCATGCTGGCATTTTGATTAAAAGAAATACTGCTGCAGCTGTTTGCATATTCTAGAAGTGTGTGTGCATGTGTGCGGTTTAGTGTTTACAGATTTGGGGTTGCGGAGGGGAGTTTCCAGAGCAACGGAAGTAGCTGCTTGTCAGTCAGGGTTCATTTTGAAAATGAAAGCCTGAAAGCTTGGGGCCCACTCTGGGCCTGGGCCTGGGCCTGGTCTCCGAGGAGACGGCAAAGGCCAGGAGTTGGCTTTGGTTAGTCAGCTCAGTGAAGCAACCACTTGATCACCTTTTGCTTTTTTCTTTTACGAATTGACCAAGTCTATGAGCTGCTTTTGGTGTCCTGCAGATTCAGTCTGAGGCAGGGATGTGGGAGAGGGCATCGAGGTTCTGGCCAAAGACACCTCCCCCAACACGTACACACACAATTACATTTCCCCAGGCTGCCAGACCAGAACGAGGTAACCTATTTCTCACACACCGACTAGGTACACGAGGGTAGTATGACTAGTCATCAAAGAGTTTAGTTTAATTGGCATGTCAGAGTAAAGGGAGAGAAATACAATGCAAGGCTGTTCTGGATGCCGAAGGAGTAATACGAACAGATGGTTGGGGGAGCGAGGGATCACTCTGGGCTGGGGTAATCGGAGGAGGTTTACTGGAGAAGGTGGCAACTGAGGCCAACCTTGAAGGACAGGGGCAAGAACTTCACCAAATAGAAGCTATGAGGGAGGACATTCTAGGTAGAGGAGGGCAAGTTCAAGATATGCTCAGGTTAGAACAAGTCCATCCGTTTGGCTGGAATTTGGGATTTGTGTGAGTGACTTGCTGTTGATAAGCTTGGTTTGAAGGCCAGGTCCTCTGTGCCAGAACAAAGGCTCTGCTGTCACACAGACTTGCTCTGCCACTTCCTTCGGGGTGACCTTGGGCAAATGGCCTAATCTCTTTGCAAAGTGAGGATAGTAACAATACTTAGCTCTTGAGATCCTTGGGCGGGTGATAGAATGAACATATATAAAGCATTTAGCAGAGTGGCACATAAAAAATATTCAAAAAATGGATTACAAATGCATAGGCTGTCATGAAGGAGAGCTCCAGCTCTTTAGGGCTGATCCCAAATATTTGAGGGCAAAGGTGGAAACGCGTCCAATACCTTCCATCACTGTGGGACCCAGTAGAGTGGGCTGGCTTGGCCTTAGTCCCCATTCCCTCTGGCCTAGACTGTTGGAACAGTCTCCTGGCTTTCTGCCTCTGCCTCTCCCATAATCATCTTCCTAAAGACCACCTTAATCATGGCTGTATTCCTCTCTGGCTCAAGAACCTTCTATGGCTCCCCACTGCTCATGACTGAACTCCCTAACACGGGGAGGGGGAGGCAAGAACTACCATTTATTGAGAGAAGAGCAAAGAGGATGCTAATGTTAGGACTAAAAAGGTAAAATATCCTCCTCTTTTAAAAGCCTTGAAACTCTGAATTCGCGGAAATCAGCAGGTCCCTCAGGGAGAGAGCGGGATTCGTGGCCGATGACTCAGATTCACCAGTACCTGCTTCTTCAAGCCAAGCTGGGAAAGGTTAAAGAGGACGGAGACAGGAGTAGGGAGCCTCGGGGAAGCAGGGGAATAGACCTTCTCAGTTCCCTGGAAGGGCGTACGCCTGGACACTTTCTCGAATTTCTCTGTAGGAATCCCGGGGAGCTCCGGCGCGACGGGAAGGGTCAAGGCCACACAAAGGGCAGTGCAAGCGAACCCGAGTCACATGGGGCAGCCAAGCCGTCTCCGTGAATGCGAGGCGCGGGACAAAGGCGGCTCGGGGACAAAGTGCAGGGAGACTCCTGAGGAGATAAGAGGGAAGGGCGAAGGAAGGGGCGGAGAGCGACCGCCCCAGAGCTGTAAGGACCGCGCGGCCGGAGGCCTTGGCTGGAAGCCGAACTCAGCCCTCCGCGGAGGGGGCTCCCTAGAGCCTCTTCACCCAGCAACTGCGGGGATGCTGAGAACCCGGCTACTGGGGCAGCTGGGCTGCTCCCGTTGGCGCTCGGGGCCAGCGCGCAGCCCGCCCCCGCGTCCGCCCCACAGTTGCCCACGCCGTGCGGGAGGCGGGGCCGCCCCGCTCACCTGGCCGTTTGGGGCGGGGCCGCCCGCGACCCAGGGAAGCGGAGGTGGCGGCGGTGCCCGGGGTGCAGGAAAGGGGCTCTACCCGGGGGCATGGCCGGAGCTCCCACCCCTCCAGGCCCCCCACCGCCCGTGCCGGGGGCCCTCCCTCGGCTCGCTCGCGCTCTCCCTCCCTCTCCCCTCCTTCGCTCCCTCCCTCCGAGCCCAATTGCTCAAGCCGCTTCCTTCCCCAACGCCAGCGCCAGTTCCTCTCTTGGTGGGGCCCGGGAAGGGCAGCAAACGCTATACACTGGAACAGCCGCGGCGGCAGGACCATGGCCGAGCCCCGAGGGGCCGCGAAGCCGGCACCCAAGGCCTCCTTCGCACCGACCGACCTCAGCCTGCGGAGCGCCCCGCAGCCCCGCCCCTCGAAAGTGGACACCGCCAGCCTGGGCAGGTACCGGGGCAACGCCACCGCCTCCCGGGAGCCCCCCTTCCACGGCTCGGTGATGCCCTCGGGAACAGTCTCGGGGCGCCGGCGGGGAGCGCTGCGGGAGCTGCTGGGGCTGCAGGGGGCGGCTCCCGCCGGGTGGCTGTCGGAGGAGCGCCCCGAGGAGCAGTCCCCGGGTGGGCCGAACGCACCGAGCGGTAGCGGGCTGTGCCTGGAGCCCCGGGAGCACGCGTGGATACTGGCGGCCGCTGAGGGCCGCTTTGAGGCGCTGCAGGAGCTGCTGGAGGTCGAGCCGGGGCTGCTTCTGCGGGGCGACCCGATCACGGGCTACACGGTGCTGCACTGGCTGGCCAAGCACGGGCGCCACGAGGAACTCATCCTGGTGCACGACTTCGCCCAGCGCAGGGGGCTGCGGCTCGACGTGAGCGCCCCGGGTAGCGGCGGCCTCACGCCCCTCCACCTGGCGGCCCTGCAGGGCCACGATATGGTCGTCAAGGTGCTGGTGGGCGCCTTGGGGGCAGACCCCACGCGCCGCGACCACAGCGGCCACCGGGCCTGTCACTACCTGCGGCCCGACGCGCCCTGGAGCCTGCGGGAGCTGTCGGGGGCCGAGGACTGGGAGACGGCGGGCGGCAGCGAGCGTAACAACGCCAACAACAACAGCAGCGGCGGGGGGGGCGCGGG
>NW_006792210.1:4321-13553 GCF_000442215.2 Lipotes vexillifer | reverse complement strand
CGGCCCTCTCACTGCTGTGGCCTCTCCCATTGCAGAGCACAGGCTCCGACGCGCAGGCTCAGCGGTCATGGCTCACGGGCCCAGCCGCCTCGCGGCACGTGGGATCCTCCCGGACCGGGGCACGAACCCGCGTCCCCTGCATCGGCAGGCGGACTCTCAACCACTGCGCCACCAGGGAAGCCCCAAGATAGAGCTTTAATCATCAGCATTGTGGGTTTCTTTTAGTTACATTTACAGGTGGGTTGATTTGAGCTGAAAGGAGGGAGAAGCAGTTGGTGGCTGGAAATCCATGCTGCTTTCGAGCACAGCATATTTTCAAAATAGCACTGTATCCCTGGAGGGTTGGGTAGCCCTTGCAATGGACTGCTGTGTCCCCAGCCCTCCCATCCCAGTCCTCTAAGGCCAGGGAGGAACTGAGTCACAACAAAACACAGCCCAGAGACACCACCCTGAGCCCATCTGTCCAGGTTTCCATCTCTGCCTGGCGGGCCTGTTTGCCCCTTCTGTGCTCAAAACGTTCCCACCTGCCCTTAATAACGCATTAGATTCTTCCCGTCCATGAAATGATCCAAATCTTCCCTACTGATTCTCAGCCTGTCCCGTGTCTCTAGGAACTATACCTTAAACATATTTACAGTGTAATGTAGCATTTCCCTTTTCTTCTTCTAAATGAAGTTCTTTGGGAATTCCCCCGCCATCCAGGGGTTAGGGCTCGGCGCTTTCACTGCAGGGTCCTGAGTTCAATCCCTGGTTGGGAACTAAGATCCCACAAGTTGCGCGGCAGAGCCAAAAAAAGAAAAGAAACAAAAATGAACTTCTTTGATGTTTGCAGTGGGAGGGTGAGCAGCTCCTGGCTTGTGGCATTTGGAATGGGCATCTTGCATAGCCCTCCTCCACCCCCATGCCCATTTCATAGATGCAAATTGGCTAACTGATGCAGGACTGCGATTTCTGCTCCACAACCTCTCCCTTGACAGCTGCCAAGGTGGGTTGGGTTTCGTGAAGGCGTCAGGGCAGGGCCTTCCTGCCACATGGCTGAGTCTGCGGACGCCTGGCTTGGAGGGAAGATTGGCATGTGCCTTCGTCCAACATTCAAAGGACACTTTTAACAGTAGTCCCCTCTTCATAGGAAAAGTTTGAACCTAAGCATCTTAACTATTAGCAGATTTGGGGACCTAAGACAAGCATCTGCCCTGCTCTTTCCAAAATGAACACCAAGTCAGCTGGAAGATTTGAAAGCGGCTTTCTGGAGTTTTTCCTGTAGTCAGCTATTCTTCCCCACAGATTTTTCTCATCATGTGATATTGCCTAGCCTACCTCCTCCATGTAAAATTGAGGTTTGGCTGCAGGGGACAAACCCCCATGCTGAAAACTCTCCATGCCTAACATCAAGCCATTGGCATTTCTGGTATGCTTTTCGAGGCAAATATGGTATGCTCACCCCAAGAGAAAGAACAAATTCCCTGAGAAACTTCTTTCCAGGGGAGCAAAACAGAGTTAAGCAGATGATGCAAATCTGCATTCTAGTGGGACAGGCAGACAAGAAAAGGAGGCAGAAGCAGGCCTCTGACAGATAAGCATGGGGGTTGGAGTAGGGGGTGCTGCAAAGAGGGCGGGGCTTAACCCAGGCCAAAGGTGCAGTAAAGGCTTTCGTGGAGGAAGAGTACACCTGATCTGAGGCTGGAGGGGTGAGTGGGAGTCGCTCAGTGGAGACGGGAGAGCAGCCTCCTGGCAGGGCCACTGGAGTATGCACGGATGCACATAGCAAGTACCAGGAGATGTGAGTCAGCTGGTTTGAAAGGAAGGTGGGAGCTGGGGAGTAATTAACGGCAACTCTGGAGAAGTGGATGGGGGTCCAGATCACTAAGGCTCTCATAGGTCATGCTGAAAGAGGAATACAGATTTTAACCTAGAGGTAGCTGGGAGCCATAGAAGGTTTCTAAGCAGGGGAGTAACATGATGAGATTTCAGAAAAATCACTCTTCTAGTCATGTGGAGGATAGAGCCAAGTGGGGGAAAATGCATCATACAAGCAAAGTGTTTCAGGTGAAATGCTTCAAGGAAAGCCATGCTTCTGCTGGGAAGTTCAAAGCCCCCTGTGGAAGGCAGTGGCCTTCAAACTTGTTTTTTATTCTCTCTTTTGCTCAAATGGAGCTTACCTCAGAGCCCCAGGTGTAAAACTAAGTGTGGAGCCGCTCAGGTGAAGCTGGGTTGGGACCTCTCCCCCCGATCCCGTGCCCCTGTCTTAGACCGGCGGGGATCACACAGTGGCCCCGGGAGCAAAATTGCCAAAACTGCTGGCGTGGTGAAAAGTGCTCAGCCTAACCTGGGTTCCGAAACCTGCTACTGATTAGTGACCTTGAGCAAATCACTCACCTCTCTGAGCTGCAGTTTCCTCATCAGTAAAATGGGAACAATACAAGCTCCCTTGCATGGTTGTTCTGATGATTCGAGAAAATACATATGCAACGCCTAGCAACGCTGCAGGACACATAGGAAATAGAAAATAACAGAGAATGTATTTATTAACAAATTTATTAAAGAATTTATTAACAAATAAATTCTTGTTTGGAAAAATTAAGGTACTCATCAGGCTCTTGTGGTGAAACTACTTTATTTGCTAGGGTTAGCCCAGGAGGGATCTTGTGGTTACCTGAATTATCCCACCTCTAAAATGTGTCCACACTGATTGCAAATTATTTTCCCTCTGTACCAAATGAGTGGCTGCTCCTCAAAGGAGATATTGGTTCCTCTGCTGATGTCTTCAAGCCTACACACTTTTACTTTAGACAAAATCGAAACAAGTCGACTTACCTTGTTCTCAGCCCACAGAAGAAGTAAAAGCAGTAACTTAGTAAGTAATTGCCCACCAACTATTAAATAGGTTAGATATTACTTCCAGATAAAGTCATAAACTGGAGTCAGGGCTAAACCTGAAATCCTCTGAAGAGAATAAAAGCACACAAGTCGATCGTCTCTTGACCCTGTTATCTGTAGAAATGGCCCCTCCCATCCCAGCCAACATACCCTGCATTCCACACCCAGCCTCCCTGTTTTCCCTCTTTCTGTTCATTTTAACGAAGGGAAGGAGCACGCCTATCTCCTTTCAAGATGTAACTCATGCTCTCAAGCCCGCCTCCTCCCACAGCCTAATTCCATCAGTTGTCCCTCTCCTGTATCTTGGAGCTCACCCTCAGTTTAGTTCAGTGCAATAAACGTTTGTTGAGCACCTACTAGGAGCCAGGCTCTTTGGGTGACAAACACTTCCCAGCCAAGCTTTTCCACAGGGAGGTCTCCTCCCTTAACATCTTAATTTCCTCAGCTCTTAATCACTCCTATGCATTCTGGTTTCTGCCTCTATCATCCCAGCACAAGTGCTTCCACAAAGGTCTCCCGTGATGACCTCCCGTCTGCCAAATGCAAGTCCTTACCTTTGTTCACTTCTTGGCAGCACTGGCCAATGTGGGCTACTTCCCCCTCCTTGAAACTCTCTTCTCTAGTCTTCCATGACCTCCTATGGCTTTAGTTGCTGGCACTTACCAGGTTGAAGTCATGGAAAGTTCACTCTACGTTCTCTCCCTAAGTCATTTCATCCCTTCCCCACTCACCCCTGCCCCCAACTCTGCTCCAGCCACACAGTCCTTGCTGTTCCTCAAAAGAGCCTTGTTCTCCTGAACTCTGGGATTCCTACATGCTGTTCCCTGTCCAGAAACACTTTTCCCTCTATTCCTTGCCCCCTTTCACCTGGCCTACTCCCACTCATCCTTCAAATGTCAGTTTAAATGTCACCTCCTTGGGGAAGTCTACTCTGACCCTCAAGCTAGGTTAGAACTGTACCTTTTCTAATCCTTATCACACTTGAGAAGTTATTCATGCAGTTATTAGATTAATATCTCCCCTGCCCCACTAGACATAAATTCCATGAGGGCAGGAACCAAGTCTGTCTCATTCACCACGTTATCCCTAGCTCCTGGTAGATGGAAGGCGCTCAATAAATTGGCAATGGAATTACAGATTTTTTTTTTTTTTCGGTACGCGGGCCTCTCACTGTTGTGGCCTCTTCCGTTGTGGAGCACAGGCTCCGGACGCGCAGGCTCAGCGGCCATGGCTCGCGGGCCCAGCAGCTCCGCGGCATGTGAGATCTTCCCGGACCGGGGCACAAACCCGTGTCCCCTGCATCGGCAGGCGGACTCTCAACCACTGCGCCACCAGGGAAGCCCTGGAATCACAGATTTGACCTCAAAAGCACAAGAAGCAAAAGAAGAAATAGATAAATTGGACTTCATCAAAATTAAAAACTTTGGAGCCTGAAAGGAAACTACTAAAAAAGTAAAAAGACAACCCACAAAATGGGAGAAAATATTTGCAAACATATATCTCATAAGGGTCTAGTATCCAGAATATATAAAGAACTCCTACAACTCAACAGCAAAAGTATAAAAAACCTGATTTAAGGGCTTCCCTGGTGGCGCAGTGGTTGGGAGTCCGCCTGCTGATGCGGGGGATGCGGGTTCGTGCCCCGGTCCGGGAGGATCCCACGTGCCGCAGAGCGGCTGGGCCCGTGAGCCATGGCCGCTGGGCCTGAGCGTCCGGAGCCTGTGCTCAGCGACGGGAGAGGCCATAACAGTGAGAGGCCTGCGTACCGCAAAAAAAAACAAAAACCTGATTTAAAAACAAGCAAAGGACTTGAATAGACACTTCTCAGAAGATACGCAAATAGCCAACAAGCACAGGAAAAGGTGCTCAACCCCATTAGTTGTTAGGGAAACGCGAGTCAAATCCAGAATGAGATACCACTTCACATCCACTAGGATGACTATCGTCAAAAAGTCAGATGAGGGCTTCCCTGGTGGCGCAGTGGTTGAGAGGGGACACGAATTCATGCCCCGGTCCGGGAGGATCCCACAGGCTGCGGAGCGGCTGGGCCCGTGAGCCATGGCCGCTGAGCCTGCGCGTCCGGAGCCTGTGCTCCGCAATGGGAGAGGCCACAACAGTGAGAGGCCCGCGTACCGCAAAAAAAAAAAACAAAAAAAAAAAAACAAAGTCAGATGATAACAAGCATTGGTGAGGATATAGAGAAATTGGAACACTCATATTTTGCTGGTAGGAATGTAAAATGATACAGTCACTTTGGAAACTAGTCTGGCAGTTCCTCAAAAGTTAAACACAGAGTTACCATACGTAATATTGTGATTTATAATAAAAAAAACATATATTTGGTCTTCAACCCCATTCCTGGCACAGAGTTCCTAAAGCCCTTGGATTTTCCTATGATAAGAGTGATAAGGGTGTCTCTTGTATGTTAATAAGGTGACTTTGGGGAAAGCCCTTAGGTAACCTAAGGTTAGGAATTGGTTGCCAGGGGAACCAAAGGCGACAGGAGAGGGGTGGAACTTTCAGTATAACCCCCCTCCACCCTCTGCGAGGAGAGAGGGGCTGGAGGTTGAATCAGTCATTGGCCAGTGTTTTAATCAGTCATGCCTATGTAATGAAGCTTCCATCAAAACCCAAAGGACAGGGCTCAGGGTTCAGAGCTTCCAGGTTGGTAAATACATGGAGATTTGGGGAGTGTGGCACCTTCAGAGAGGGCATGGAAGCTCTTAACCCTTTCTTCATACCTTGCCCTATGCAACTCTTCCATCTGGCTCTTCCTGGATTACATCATTTTATAATAAACTGGTGATCTAGTAAGTAGGATGTTTCTCTGAGTTCTGTGAGCCACTCTAGCAAATGAATTGAACCCAAGGAGTGGGTCTTAGGATCCTCTGATTTACAGCCAGTCAGTCAGAAGTACAGGTAACAACCTGGACTTGCAACTGGCATGTGAAACCCGAGGGGTGTGGAAGTTGGAACCTCCGATCTGTAGCCCATCAGTCAGAAGCACAGGTGACAGCTTGTGACAAGCATCTGAAGGGGGAGGGGGCGAGGGACAGTCTTGTGGGACTGAACCCTGAACCTTTGGAATCTGATGCTGTCTACATGTAGTGTCAGAATTGAGTTGAATTGTAGGACACTCAGCTGGTGTTGGAAAACTGCTCCTTGTTAGTGTGAGGGAACTTCCCCCCACTGGAATTGGTACCAGAACCTATTTACCATATGAGTGAGCCATTCCACTCCTAAGGTATCTAGGTATTTACCCAAGAGAAATGAAAACATAAGCTTATATGTGAATGTTCATAGCAATGTTATTCATAATAACCAAAAGATGGAGACAACCCCATTGTCTATCAACAGAGGAACAGATAAACAAAATGCGATGTAGCCATACAATGGAATCTTATCCAGCCACGAAAAGGAACGAAGTACTGATTCAAGATACAACATGGATGATCCTTGAAAACATGTGCTAAGTGCAATAAGCCAGTCACAAAAGACCACATATTATATGATTCCATTTATATGAAATGTCCAGAACAGGCAAATCCATAAGAGACAGAAAGGAGATTAATGGTTGCTTAGGGCTGAAGAGGATGGGGGATGGGGGTGGGGGTGGGTGATAGCTAAAGGGTAGGAAATTTCTTTTTTTTTAATCATTTTTTTATTGGGACTTCCCAGGCGGTCCAAGTGGTTAAGACTCTGCACTTCCACTGCAGGGGGCATGGGTTCAATCCCTGATTGGGGAATTAAGATCCTGCATGCAGCGGGGCACGGCCAAAAAAAAAATTATTTTTAAAAATTGAAGCATAGTTAATTTACAATGTTGTGTTAGTTTCCGGTATACAGCAAAGTGATTCAGATACATATATTCTTTTCCAGATTCTTTTCCATTATAGGTTATTACAAGATATTGGATATCTTGTAATATCCAATACATTACAATATCCAATGTAATACCCTGTGCTATACAGTAGGTCCTTGTTATCTATTTTATGTATAATAGTTGTGTATATGTTAATCCCAAACTCTTAATTTCTCTCCCCTCCCCCATCCTCTTCGTTTGTTTTCTGTGTCTGTGGGTCTATTTCTGTTTTGTAAATAAGTTCATTTGTATCTTTTTTTATTTTTATTTTTATTTATTTATTTATTTTTGCGGTACACGGGCCTCTCACTGCTGTGGCCTCTCCCGTTGCGGAGCACAGGCTCCGGACGCGGAGGCTCAGTGGCCATGGCTCACGGGCCCAGCCACTCCGCGGCACGTGGGATCTTCCCGGACCGGGGCGCGAACCCGTGTCCCCTGCATCGGCAGGTGGACTCTCAACCACTGCGCCACCAGGGAAGCCCAGTTTCCTTTTTTAAAATAAATTTGTTTCTGATTTTTGGCTGTGTTGGGTCTTCGTTGCTGCACGCGGGCTTTCTCTAGTTGTGGCGAGCGGAGCTGCTCTTCGTTGCAGTGCACGGGCTTCTCATTGCGGTGGCTTCTCTTTTTGCAGAGCACGGGCTCTAGGCGCACGGGCTTCAGCAGTTGTGGCACGTGGGCTCAGTAGCTGTGGTTTGCAGGCTCTAGAGCACAGGCTCAGTAGTTGTGGTGCACAGGCTTAGCTGCTCCGCGGCATGTGGGATCTTCCCCGACCAGGGATCAAACCCGTGTCTCCTGCATTGGCAGGCAGACTCTTAACCACAGTGCCACCAGGGAAGTCCCTTATTTTTAGTTTTTTAAGGAACCTCCATACTCTTCTCCATAGTGGCTGTATCAGTTTACATTCCCACCAACAGTGTACGAGGATTCACTTTTCTCCACACCCTCACAAGCATTTATTGTTTGTAGACTTTTAAATTCATTTTAATAAATTTATTTACTTTTGGCTGCATTGGATCGTTTTTTAAAATAAATTTATTTATTTATTCATTTATTGGCTGCGTTGGGTCTTCGTTGCTGCGCACAGGCTTTCTCTAGTTGCGGTGAGCAGGGTCTGCTCTTAGTTGCGGTGCACAGGCTTCTCATTGCGGTGGCTTCTCTTGTTGCAGAGCACAGGCTCTAGGTGCACAGGCTTCAGTAGTTGTGGCTCGCGGGCTCTAGAGTGCAGGCTCAGTAGTTGTGGCTCATGGGCTTAGTTGCTCCGTGGCACGTGGGATCTTCCCGGACCAGGGCTCGAACCCATGTCCCCGGCATTGTCAGGGGTATTCTTAACTACTGCACCACCAGGGAAGCCCCTATAAACTTTTTAATAATGGCCATTCTGACTGGTGTGAGGTGATGCCTCATTGTTGTTTTGATTTGTGTTTCTCTAATAATTAGTGATGTTGAGCATCTTTTCATGTGCCTGTTGGCCATCCGTATGTCTTCTTTGGAGAAATGTCTATTTAGGTCTTCTGCCCATTTTTTTATTGTTTTTTTTTTTTTTGATATTGAGCTGTATGAGCTGTTAGTATATTTTGGAAATTAATCCCTTGTCAGTAGCATCATTTGCAAATATTTTCTCCTAGTCGGTAGGTTGTCTTTTCATTGTTTATGGTTTCCTTTGCTGTGCAAAAAAAACCTTTTAAGTTTCATTAGGTCCCATTTGTTTATTTTTGTTTTTATTTCCATTAGTCTAGGAGACAGATCCAAAAAATATTGCTGTGATTTATGTCAAAGAGTGTTCTGCGTATGTTTTCCTCTAGGAGTTTTATAGTATCCAGTCCTACATTTAGGTCTTCAATCCATTTTGAGTTTTTTTTTTAATTTTGAGTTTATTTTTTGTGTATGGTATGAGAGAATGTTCTAATTTCATTCGCTTACATGTAGCTGTCCATTATTCCCAGCACCAGTTATTGAGGAGACTGTTTTTTCTCCATTGTATATTCTTGCCTCCCTTGTCATAGATTAATTGACCATAAGCACATGGGTTTCTTTCTGGGCTTTCTATCGGCAATTTCTTTTCTTTTCTTTTTTTTTTAACATCTTTATTGGGGTATAATTGCTTTACAATGTGTGTTAGTTTCTGCTTTATAACAAAGTGAATCAGTTATACATATACATATGTTCCCATATCTCTTCCCTCTTGCATCTCCCTCCCTCCCACCCTCCCTATCCCACCCCTCCAGGCGGTCACAAAGCACCGAGCTGATATCCCTGTGCTATGCGGCTGCTTCCCACTAGCTCTCTACCTTACGTTTGGTAGTGTATATATGCCCATGCCTCTCTCTCGCTTTGTCACAGCTCACCCTTCCCCCTCCCCATATCCTCAAGTCTGTTCTCCAGTAGGTCTGTGTCTTTATTCCTGTCTTACCCCTAGGTTCTTCATGACATATTTTTTTCTTAAATTCCATATATATGTGTTAGCATACGGTATTTGTCTTTCTCTTTCTGACT